>NC_081568.1:129546327-129661960 GCF_022355385.1 Mustela nigripes | reverse complement strand
GGGCTCTCTGCTTGGCAGGGAGCCTGCTTCCCTTCCTCTCTCTCTCCACCTGCCTTTCTGTCTACTTTTGATCTCTGTTTGTAAAATAAATAAATAAAATCTAAAATAAAATAAAATGTTTATCATCAGCCTTTTAAAGCAATATATGAGGGCGCCTGGGTGGCTCAGTGGGTTAAGCCGCTGCCTTCGGCTCAGGTCATGATCTCAGGGTCCTGGGATCGAGTCCCGCATCGGGCTCTCTGCTCAGCAGGGAGCCTGCTTCCTCCTCTCTCTCTCTCTGCCTGCCTCTCTGTCTACTTGTGATCTCTCTCTGTCAAATAAATAAATAAAATCTTTAAAAAAAAAAAAAAAGCAATATATGAAACCCAAAAAATACAAAAGAAAATATTTAATAATCCAACTCTATAAAAGTTTAAATTTATTAGAAGTTAAAGAGATGATAAAGAAAGTCAGAATTTAGAGTCAAACTATAAAGAAATATTTGCAGTGCAAATTACAAGCAAAAGCCTTCTTAGAATGGGGTACCTGATAGTGCACTCAGTTAAGCATCTAACTCTTGGTTTCAGCGCAGGTAGTGACCTCAGGGTCGGTGAGATCAAGCCCTGCACTGGGCTCCCTATTCAGCACAGATTCTGCTTAAGTTTTTCTCTCTCTGCCCCTCCCCACCCTGTTCTCTCTCTCTATCAAATAAATCATCTTTAAAAAAAAAAAAATCAAGCCCTCTTAGAGAATATGACAACCAATTATGAAAATGGACAAAGAACATAATTGAAATTTCATCAAGAAAAAATGCAAATGATCAAAAAGCATATGAAAATATTTACAACCTGACCCACAATTAAATATCTGCAGATGAAATAAATAGCAAATTTATTTTTCATATAATAATTTTGGTAAGTATGAAAAAAGGGATAATACCCAGTATTCTCAATATTGTAAAAAATAGTAACAGAAACACATACACTGTTGATGTGACAACACTGGCACAAATTTCTTAGAAATCAACTTGGGATTGTTTTTCAAACTTCAAATTAGAATATTATCTGAATATCTAAAAAAATTAAAAATATTCCTCAACATCTAAAAATCTATCTTACCAAAATACTTTACAATGTATACAAAATTTGCCCATATGAAGGTTCGTTGCAACACTGTTTATAAAAAAAAAAAAGAACAAGAAAACATAAGTGTCCATCAACAGGGGAATGGTTGAATAAATTTTAATCCATACAAAGTGGCACGTAATCACTAAAAAGAATGAGGTATACAAATGTAACTTTCTTCAAAGAAATATTTTTAAATTGAAAGGCATGATGAAGAATAAATATAGCATGGTTCCATTTATATTAAAATACATGTATGTGTATGGGCTATGAACTGAACTGTATCTCCTCAAAATTCCTATACAGAAGCCCTAAGTCCTAGTGTGTGGTGCTTGGGAAGGGAATTATTAGTTAGATGAGTTTTTGAGGGTACAGAACTCATGATGGGATTAGTGTTTTATAAGAAGAGGCACTGGAGAGTTTGCTCAAAATACAGCAATCCAGATTATTTCATTTTTGTTTAGAGTTAAGTAACATAATGAATCTTAATACTTTCCGAAGACATTACTGCAGCAAAAGATAACCTATGTTGCCTATATAATAATGATCCAGAATCAGAAGGAAAAGGTAAAATTAATTTTCTTTAGGTTTACATATATTTATAAGAAATTTACTTCAAATCTAGGGGCCCTGGGGTGGCTCATCAGTTAAGTGTCTGACTTCAGCTCAGGTCATGATCTCAGGAGATTGAGATCAAGCCTTGAGTCAGGCTCCCCACTCAGCAGGGATTCTGCTTTTCTCTCCCTCTTTCCCTGCCCCTCCCCCACTCATTCTCTCTCTCTCTCTCTCTCTCAAATATAAAAATAAAATTATATCAAATATAATATAAATATTATATTTATAATATATATAATATATATATTTTTAAAAATATAAAAATAAATTTACATCAAATCTAGTAAAATTGCATTTTTTCATTTGATGGTGATAGAAACTTCAGTTATCTGGAAAATACACTTTTATAGAATAGTTCATATCCTCACTACTAGATTAAAAAAAATCCTTACTATATTAAAATTCAAGCATATTCTCAAGAAAGCTACATTTTAACTTCTGGTTTCAAGTTATTTATTAAACACTTATAAATAAATAGATAAATAGTACTCACATGTAATGCTTTGCTGTTACATGATCTCATGAAAGTCCAGATCACAGGACACTATCTCAGAACCTGTCCCAACCACCTTCTGTCACCCCAGCCTGGAGGTAAGACAGTAAAGACCAGCCTCTCTATACTGTCTTGGCCATGTTACATAAAAGCTGAATTTGATAGAAAGCTCTCTTTACTACTTTTCACTCCTCTGTTTATACCTCTCTCCCCTATACCTTACGGTCATTCTCTTCTCTCCTGTTTAATCTTCCATTCATCTCTTTTCAACTCTTCACTCATTTAAACAAGTGTTTACTAAGCACATTATCAGGCACTGTGCTATACACTAGGGGTATAACAATAATCAAGTCTGGCCTCGGGAAACTTATATTCTAATAGAAGAAATATCAACTTTTTTTCTTCCAACCCTCTTTCCTTAATTATCTTTGACTATTACTATTTACTTGCCATAGTTTTTTTTAATTCTTCTCACTGTACCACATGGTCCACTCCATCTTGAAATAAATACATAGTCCTAATAAACTGTAAGATACAGCATGATGGCTTACTCTCCACAGTACATCCCTTACACTTAGCACAGTGTCTTACACATAGTATGTGCTTAACTAAGTTCTCCACATCTTGTTAATCTAGAGAAATCCACATATGAAGCTTTTTTTGACAATTTCCTAAGCTTCTTTTGACAATTCCCTAACTCTCAAGATTGCCCTGATCCTATCATTCTGAATTATCTAGAAAATGAAACCAAAGAGCTACCACAGTGTGGGAACAACATAATTTATTACTTTCACCCACTGACTAATTATGGAACTAAAAAGATATATAAACCACTAATGCAATGACTCAATGAAGGAAGCTTTAGTTCTATACACAGGAGTCACTAGTACAGGGCTAATAGTCCTTTCATGTAAAAGTAGTATCATCAAGCTAAACATTTTACCTTACCACCTGAGAAAAAGGAAGTATTTGTGATTATAACTATATCTTTACTACATTTAGGAAAGCACCTTACTCTGATATAATAACAGAGAACAGATCTAGAACCAGACATCCTGAGGTTTAATATTTACTTAGCTTTTTTAAACTTCTATTTCCCCTGCTAATAAAATGGAAGTCAATTTAAAACCTTAACTGAAGGGGCCCTGGGAGGCTCAGTGGTTAAAGCCTCTGGCTTCGGCTCACGCCCTGATCCCAGGGTCCTGGGATTGAGCCTCACATCAGGCTCTCTGCTCAGCAGGGAGCCTGCCTCCTCCTCCTCTCTCTCTCTCTCTCTGCCTGCCTCTCTGCCTACTTGTGATCTGTCTGTCAAATAAATAAAAATCTTTTAATAAATAAATAAATAAAATAAAACCTACCTTAAAGAGTTCCTATGACTATGATGCATATTTTTTAAGTTCCTCTTACAGACTTTGAAGCATAACATGTTCTCTATAAATGTAACTTTATATTATCAACCAATTTTATTAGTTTCATAAAAATATTTTTTCAGAGAAGTAACTTTAAATTTTTCCTTCTACCTTTTAAGAATATTTTATTAATTTTGGTGCAAAAGAATAATGTTGCTCCCAAGGCAGAGGCAGAATTGAATATATTTTAAATAAAACTCAAGGATAGGTTATATTTTTATTATTTATACATTATTCCCAATTGAGGGCAAGTACAATAAAGGAATGCTGCAAACACGCTACATGAAAAATAGAGAAGCCACTGATATTTAAAAGTTTTCCCTTCAAAACAATGTTATTTCCAACAAAGTGTGAAAATTTTTAGTTCCATGAGAAATTAACATAAACTTGTATTTCTTTGTAATCCTTGGTCCAAGTAAAAGAGTAAGTATGCCTATGGGTGTGTGCGCACACGTGCACACACACACACACACACGTACATACATGTTGATTTTATGTGACTTAACAGTAATAATATCATCACAAATCTTAAAGGAAGCAAAAAATGAGAAATCCTATTATTGACCCCTTCATATTTTATCATTTGGACAAATTCAAGGGAAGACATTTGATTGTGGTAAGCATCAGAATTATCTTACTAATTACAGTACTGCCCTCTCTTTATTTGCTATTTTCACTCTGAAAAGGAAGAATGAGGTGAAAGCCAGAGTCCCCACCCACTGCTACAATGGACAAGTTTAAACTACCTTAGACCCCATTCATCACTGCCACTTCTATGAAAGTATATTAAAATCCAAAACTGCTAATATTTTTTCTTCCTTTAGTAATCATTTAGTCTCCTGAAAATATCACTTTAGCTTTCAATGAGAAATTAAATTTGATGCTTTTAAATGCTAAATTATATGAGTACATGTCAGCTCAATTATGAGAATGGGGTGACCTTATGATTTCTTTTTCAAATTCCCGATTTGCGCTATAACAACTTAAACTCAGAAAGAGACAAACCTACCCCAGCTTACTAGATTCCGTAAAGGCCTAGAAGAGCTAACAATACTTCTGTTCCAGGTCTGTTCTGTTAGCTAGAATTCACCACCTGCAACACTTACCAATGAAGGCCAGAAGGCCCAATGAAGAAAGAAAGGACACTAAAAGTAAGGAAAGAAGGAAATGAGAGGGAACAGAAAAATAGTATCAGTTGCCCTACTTTTTCCAGCTCCTGATCATGGCAAAAAATTGGTATGTCTTCTTGAGGCTTTAAGTTTTGGATGCCTTAGCACAAACAAAGCATAACTAACCTTCACATAGTCTTCTTAAATTAAAAAATAATAATAAGTAAGTCTTTGAAGTCAAAACTTTTTAATATTCTAAATTCTTTTTAATATTCTAAATCTCTAAAGATCCCTGGTTGTAAATTCAAAGTGGAAAAGAGAAATGATTTAGAAGAATGGAATTATATGGGGAAAATATTTTCTCTTCTTTATTACCATCCCCCCCCAAAAAAAAACAAAAAACAGAAAAACAAACAAACAAAAAAACCTGGAGTGGGATGGATCCAGTGAAAGGGAAAATATTTTCATAATTACAGTTCATGTATAGATGACATAATATATGTCAGGATAGTGTGCAAATTTCAAAGCACTATTCACCATTGTTTGTACACAAATATAATGTAACAGTTCAAATGGCTTATTCTTCACATTTTTATGTTTATTTTTTTTAAAGATTTTATTTATTTATTTGACAGAGAGATAGAGAGCACAAGTAGCAGAACAGCAGGCAGAGGGAGAGGGAGTAGCAGGCTCTCTGTTGAGCAAGGATCCCGATGTGGGACTCGATTCCAGGACCCTGGAATCACGACCCAAGCCAAAGGCAGTCGCTTAAACAACTTAGCCACCCAGGTGCCCTATTCTTCACATTTTTAAATTAAATATGTTACACTTAAATAATTTTATGCAAAACAGTTAAATTTCATGAGACTGCCTTAAAAAAAAAAAACCTCTATAAAACTGACATAAATACTTTACATTTACTGAATGCCAACCAGTTTTAAACACTTTATAAATAAGGACTTAAATCCACAACATTCTTAAAACAATATTATCTCCATTTACACATGAGAAACTGAGGCACAGAGATTAAGGATTTTGTCCAAGGTCACAGAGCTGGTAAGTGGAAAAACATAGATCCTGAGACCATGAACTTAATAACTAATATCCTGTTTTAGTAATTTCATACCATAAAATTCATCTAATATATATGCTTCAACAAGTACACATAGATATAAACACAAAGATATTTATTCAAACACTGCTTGTAATCAGAATCACCAAAGGTGAATTCACTGCGATACTAATGACACTTAACCTTCAGGCACCACACTTGCAAGATCTCGACCCAGACTCTGCACTTACTTTCATATTTGTAAGACACTATAGTTTTTTTTTTTTTAAGATGCCCCCTACACACACACACACACAAACCGATTTTATATGCTTCAGCCTCTACAAAACCTGTATCCACCCCTAACAACAGGAAAAAACTGGAAATAAATGGCCATCTATAAATAACTACATTAAATAAATTTTATTACATGTAAGCAATAAAATACTGTACACTAATAATATTTCATATATATTAAGAAAAGAGGATAAGGCAAAAAAGTATGCATAGAATAAGCCCATTTAAGTCAAGAAAACAATTTATATACATGGAAATGCTTATATATACATTCTGGAAAGATATATGAACCTTTTTCCACCGATTAACACCAGAAGGTACAAATGCGGTCTATAAAAAGGAAAGCTTTGATTTTCACTGTACACCCTTTTGTAAGATTTTATGGATTTTATCATTTGCAAGCATTAGTTGGATACTTTTTAAAGACTTAATGTTATTTAAAGACACAAAAGCCAAAAACAATTGTAGAAAGTAACAAGTTTTCAGTACTTCTACAGTAACTTTTCTATTGTCAAACCATTGGCCATCACTATCTAAATCTTAAAGCACTCTTGCAGAAACGTAACTTCCTAAAAAATTATACATTATAAACTTCCAATACTGTCACATTCTTGTGACATTTGGGTTAATTAAAAATAAATTAATAAATAGAAAAGGGTTACACAGCTGCCTGAAGTAATTTTTCAGACATCTCTTTTTCTCTATGACTGCAATATAAATTGAAGAAATAAAACATTTCTTATGATCTCTTTCTTAAAATATAACTGTAGCAGCACAGCAATTTATGGGTGACCTTCTATACCATGACACAAATCTTTATTAGCTCTTCTCAAGATTAAACAGAAAATAGCTCTTAATCAACCAAAGTTGTGAGCTTCTATTAAATGCATTTATCTCCTAAAGACACAAACTCACCCACCCCACCCAAAAAATCCACCTGCCTTCTTCCATGTGATTTCTCTGTGTCCCTTATCAATATATCCTTTTAACATGTCATCTGCCTTTTAATATTTTACATATTTCCAAATATTTCACTCATTCAAAAAGTATTCCCCTAACATAACTGTAGTACCTTTTCAACCAAAGACCAAATTTAAACTATGACTATAAATGAGAACAGCAAAAAACAAACTTGATAAAACAACAATCCTGCTTAAAATGTGAGAATACTGCATTATTTATCATTCTACTGACGGACAAGGTTGATTCAGTCTAATGGGTTAAATTGGTATCATTGCCTCCAACAGGAGTCAGTAACATTTTTCTATAAAATAAATATTTTAGGGTCTGCCATCAAGAGGCAAAATCAAGGTTATTATGTAGGTAACAAAAGAGAAAACAAATATAAATAAATATCTTACTGAAAATTTCAAAATATAATATTAATTGGGTACAATTCATTGTAAGACTAGTGTATCAATGAGAAGGATAGAAATCTTCTGAAGGAAATAATTTTTCCCTTCATTGGGGTTCAAAGTTAGTGCTCATCATAAAACCAACTGTAAATGTTCATTTGTTAAGGCAGATATATCATGAGATTTCATGTTTTTCATCTTTGAAAGGATTTTTTCACATAAATGGAAACTGGCAATATACCATTAACAGTCATAAGCAGATGACTTTAAATAAGTATATTTACTGCTTAAAAGGCATTTATAAAATTATATTGCATGATTTTTAGCATATCTCTACATTGCAGACTCATCACTCCAGACTCCCACTCCTAGATGGGAACTCCTTACTTGCACAGTTGAATGGATTTTTGAAATGCCAAAATACTTGCACAGAGGTCCAAAACTCACTGCTAGAAACGTAGTTTGAGCATAGAAAATACATCAGCTATAAATTGGTGAATGTTTTAATGTTTGATGGCACAGGAAGTACATACAATAGCCTGCCAATACCTGGGATTCAAGAAATGTTAGTTGCCATCTAAATGACTTTACTACAATATAAATCCTGCATATAAGCATTGGCCTATCTTGCAATTTTAGGTCAAATTCATTAGGAAAATATTCAAGTCTTTAGCACAAGCTAATTTTTCTGAAGCTTTTGGAATTCAGTGTTGAATAATAGTAGTTGAGGGAAAATCTGATTATTTAGAAAAATTTCAGTTTTGGCTCTGACCTCAAAAAAAAAAAACAATAAAACTTTACTACTTCTAACTCATCAAAATCCTATGTAATAGGGCAAGTGAGGGTAGTCAATTCCAGTTTTTGACAAAAATTCATGGACTGATGATGGTCAAGTCCATGAGAACAAATGAAAGTCATTACTGATATTATTAATTTGAGAACACAAGATTAGATTGGATATTTTTCCAAGAAGTACCTGCTTATGAAAAACACAATGAATAATCATACTAGGTAAACACCTAACATTTTCTCAAGCTTTGCAAATTCGTTCAACTATGCCTCTTTCGGACTCACATATTTTTAACACCATCAGTTTTAACACATCTCAAGAGAGACCACTTCAGTTTGTACTGAATGAGTGTTTTCTCAACCTCTTTGAAAATATTCTTGTCTGTAGTTGAGCCACAAAGACTATTCCTAGAGAGTAATTCTTCAGTCACTTCAGGCTTGCCATTCAGTCCTCAAACAAACAACGACTGAGCAGTTTTGATCACACCTGCTGACTTATCAAGAGACAGGAAAGCCACTTGAAATCATTTATTTTTTTAAATTAACTAATGATGTAGCTTCCAACCTTCTCAACTCTTCAAGGAATGTTCTCACTGAAAGACTAATAGACATAAACAAGTTTATTTTGTCTAGACATATTTCCTATTTCCTTAGTTACCACAGTGAAATACTAATTAATTCACCACTAGTAAATTACTTTTCCTGTTTCGATAACAAATGAGCCACCCAGAAACTTATTTTGGTTGCGTCCTTTTCATATTTTTCTGAAGAAAGTCTGCTGTGATGAGGTAGTACATTTTAAATTTTATAATTTTCCTAACTGATGCTCTCCTGTGAGTTAGTGATACTGAAATGAGTATTTAGACTGACAATGCCAACATATATTATATCATTTTATATGATCATTTTATATCATCATAGTGCCACTACATAATAAACACACTACTGTGCCACTTAATTCAATAACAAAATAATACACACTCCACTATGTCTTATCTTGATAAGCACCACAGTAATATATATTGTATACCTGAAATGAATATAACATTTACATGTTAATTACACTGGAATTAAAATTTTTTAAAAATTTTAAAAAGTGCAACATTCAAAATCTATACTCTTTTTTTTTTATTTTGACATAATAGGAATGGGCTGATAACAGAAAGTCATTCAAATGCTGTAAGACAGCAATATGTGCGGCAGTCAAAATGCTACTGAGTTCGAACGGTGTCAATGTGGTCTGTAGTACACCAAGCAGCAGTGTGAAGTGAGGAGAACACCATATATGGTCTCTGTCAAAAATACTCAACTCTGTCATTGTAGCAACGGTAATAAATAAATGAATGAGCATGGCAGTGTTCTAATGATCCTTTATTTATATACTCTGTTGTTTAATCTTCACATGATCATTATGTGTCACAAAATATGTTTCCACTGATTTTTTTTAAACATTTAAAAATGTAAACAGTATTCTTAGCTCACAGCATAAAAATAAGTAGCAAGCTGGATATGGCCCACAGCCCATAGTTTGCTAATTCATATCCCATAAAATCCAAAAGAATGACTTTCCCACATAATTACCATTCTTCAATTAAGAGATCTTATTTAGGGGTGCCTGGATGGCTCATCAGTTAAGCATCTGCCTTTTTGGCTCAAGTCATGATCCCAGGGTCCTGGGATCAAGCTTCCCCCTCTTACCCTACATCAGACTCCCCACTCAGTGGAAAGCCTGCTTCTCCCTCTTCTCCCTGCTTATGTTCTTTGTTGCTATCTCTCTCTCTCAAAGAAAGAAAGAAAGAAGGAAAAGAACGAAAGAAAGAAAGAGAATCTTTAAAAGAGAGAAAGATCTTATTATACCCCATTATAAAAGCTAACCACATTCTGACTTTCAATTTTTATTTATTTTTTTTAAAAGATTTTAGTTATTTATTTGACAGAGAGAAATCACAAGTAGTCGGAGAGGCAGGCAGAGAGAGAGAGGGAAGCAGGCTCCCTGCTGAGCAGAGAGCCCAATGCGGGACTCGATCCCAGGACCCTGAGATCATGACCCGACCCGAAGGCTGCGGCTTAACCCACTGAGCCACCCAGGCGCCCCCTGACTTTTAATTTTTAAAAAATGTACTAGGAAACACAGGCTTGAGGTTGGGCTTTAGTTAGAACACAAGACTATTGGGGGCACATGGGTGGCTCAGTAGGTTAAAGGCTCTGCCTTCAGCTCAGGTCATGATCTCAGGGTCCTGGGATGGAGCCCCGCATCGGGCTCTCTGCTCAGCAGGGAGCCTGCTTATCCCTTTCTCTCTCTGCCTGCCTCTCTGCCTTCTCTCTCTCTCTGTCAAATAAATAAATAAAATCTTAAAAAAAAAAGAACATAAGACTATATAACACAATCTTTTAGAATTCTAATATATGTACTACTGATAGGCAGAATAACTTATAATAAAAGAAACCTCATTTCAAACCAGAAAACTGAATCAAAAAAGACCTAAGTAGTACCATAACGCCTCATAATTCTATTAAAATTAACCTTAACTCCTCTTTGGGCAGACATGCTAATGTTCACCTTGTTTTGAAATAACTCGGTATCTTTAATTTGCCTTAATTAAACTACTGATGTGCTTGTTCAGAACTCCATTTACCTGCTTCAAGTTCGCCACAGATTGCAGATGGATGCCTCATCTATCCCAAATGCCAAAACTAATGTAATAAATACTTACATATATTTTTTTCGAATGTTCAAAATTTTATAGACCTGTCCTCTTCAAGTTATTCTGATGAGCTAAAATTACTGAGTCCCAAATTATTCAATTAAATAGTAATTAGATGAGAGCAAATATTTGCATATAGCATCTTAATAAATGGATGATTAAAATCAATATAGTATCTTTTCTAGCATTTTGCAAAGAAGAGTGATTCAAAACAGAGGCAGATGAGGAAAGAGTGATGAAGGGGAAGATAACAGGCTGTAGCTCACAGAGACAAAGAAAACAACCTCAGATTGCAGCTTGAAGGTAATACAGCTAAAATGGATGTGTGATGGGAAGTGTACGATTTCAGGTGTCCAGTGCTAGAAATTATTGGAGGCTGAGGAAGCGGCCCTCTACCACACCATGATCTACTTGCAAAAAAATTTCCCATAAGTAGGCAATAAACAATCTTACAAATACATGAGTTGAAGTCTCTATATACAATACCTTTATCAATGTAGCTGATACAAATTATGAGACTATGATAAAATGCCTCCTGGCACATATTTAGATAGGTAAATGCAGTAACTTTGCCATTTACTATTATTACAACATTAGATTTCCAACAAGCCTCCTTTTGGGTATGAATAATAGTTATGTAATAATGTCAGAACCTCTTACATGTAGCTGAGAAAACTCTGCATGACACTGTAAGTGGGAAACAAGAATAGAAATTATTAAATATATGAATAAATTTCTGCTAATAAAAATGACAATTTGTATGTTACATTTGGGAATCTAAAAAAAAAAAAAAGCCCCCTCCAAATTAAAAGATGTCTTTTTATGAATAGCAAAGTGAAAAATATAATCTTAGGGAAAGAGGATCTACTTGAACTTCGAATACCTTACAATTTAACACTGACCCAGAAGTATGGCAGAGGAGAAGAAAATACAAAGAATCAAAAAGGAATCCAGTTAGACTACTGTAAAACTGCTACTTTTAATCCAATGACACAAGACAACTTGAGGAATATAAATCTGTCAAAAAAGTTTAACAAAAATATATTATTTAAATATGAAAGATACATATTCAAACAGAGCAACAGTCCTTAACCATTTTGGGTGGTAAAGCCCTCTGAAAAATTGCAGGAACCCGCCGGCAGAAAGTAACACACACATTTCTACACACAATTTTACTGGGTTTATGGCACAGAGTTTTAATCCTGCCTACACGATAAAGTCACCTGGAAAGCTTACCAAAAATCCCAATGCCTAGACCCTCCCCTACAAAATCTGATTTAATTGGTTTGGGTGAGGTCCCAGGCAGCATTTTTTAAAGCTCCTTCAATAATCCTAACATAAAGCCAGAGATGATGACATCCACTATTCAAAAACTTCCTGAAATCTCTCCATAAAACCCTCTTCATTCACTTGCTCATTCAACAAAGATGTTAATTAATCATCTGCAACCTCTGGAGTTTAGCCAAAAATTCTGAAGAGTCCTAGAGAAATGTAGTCCAGTTCTTTCTGTTTCACAGTCACCACGAATCAGCAGTCTGGCAGTCTGCCACTATGACTTGCATTATTAGAAAAATTCTCCAGGAGTCAAATACTAATGATTCTCACTTCCAAACTAATGTAACCTTTCACAAAGGAAGGTCACCAGATCACTGAAACAAACACAGAGGAAATGAAAAATGAACACAGTTTTGAAGTTTTCCTCTACTATCTCTTATTACAGCTCTTAAATGGGCTCAGGAAAAATGTAAAACATGGGGAGGCACGGGCCATAAAACATGGGCATTTTCAAATAACACCTTTGAGAGTGTTCTATTCTAAAACTATACAGAGCACTGTGATTCAGGAACAAGTGTTTAGTGAAAGGACAAGTGACGCAATGGGAGGAAAAACAAATAGCTAATATTCTGGAAAGTCATGCCACAATAAAATCGCAAAGATTAAAGAAATAAAACTACATTTACTTAGCATTATTATAAACACTGGCCCCAACAAGCTTTCCTACTACCCTCATCTACTCACCCCCATTCCAACATATGATCTACATATATACAAATACATATATGTCCTATTTTTTTATTAACAGACTCATTCTATAAATATTACTGTATAACTTTCTATTTATCATATACTTTGGAGATCTTCCCATAAAAGCATATATATATGTGTATATATATATATATATACACACACATATATGTATATACGCATATATATGTATACTCGTGTATGTTTACATATATGTGTATATATATAAATAAAGATATCTTGCTCTATTTAAAACCTGCATAATCTGAAAAATTCTAGCTATGGTATTATGTAAATATCATAATTCAACTGATCCCTTATTGATGAATATTTAGGGTGTTTCCAGTGTTTTGCCAAAACAAAAGGACTATTTTAAGACCTTTATAGTCCTCAGTCTCTATTCAAATTAATGTCATATATACTAAAATGTGGTTTCTCAGAAATCCACATTCATATGCAGATATTAAAATCCATATTGTACACCTGAAACTAATACAACACTGTATGTTAACCAAAAAAAAAAGAAAATCTAATCTATGAATTTTGAAATATTTTTGTGTTTACCAAATTTAATAATTAATGAAAGTGACATATTATACCTTGTAACATAGTTTTCTTTTCATATTTAGTAACTAACAAAAAAGTATTTCCAAAAGCCCATGAAAAACTAAGCATCGTGCTTGGGCGTCCACCCCAAGCAGTCATTAAAATAAACAACAAAGCCAATACCTCAAACTTGCTGTGTGCCAGGAATTATTCTAAGTATTCTACATTCATTCATGCATGTAAGCTTTACAACAACACTATGAGTTGGGGGCCATTATTATCACCATTTTATATTTGAGGAAAACAACACATATAGGGACTAAGTAATCCGTCCAGTTTCACAGAGGTAACAGCATAATGTCAAGATTCAGAATCAGGCAATGCACCATGTTACACTTAGACCTATATCCTTGTTTACCTATAGGTTAAGTTCTAGAAGCAAAATTTCCAACTCAAAACATATGAGCAAGTCCAATTTGACCTATGTTGCAAAATTATACTCCAAAAAGCTTACACTAATTTATCTTTCTGCCAAGACGTTGTAAGAAGGCTTATTTCTCCATACCCTCCATAACGATGTGTATTATCAAATTATTTAGTTCTTGACAATCTGGGAGAAGGAACAGCTGCCTTTTTAAAAATGGATATTTCTTTATTGTCACAGGACTATTGGTCATTTATATTTATTTTTCCAAAGCTATCTATCTGTTCATCTGTTTGATTTATTTATTTCTATTGGACATAATACTTCAACACATTGAACAACAAAATTAATAAATTAATGCCTCAAGAAAGAAATTAGCTCAACTTCAAAGCACTAATATTATGCTAAAAAGACTTTGCATCATATTAAATATATACATATGTGTGTATATATACACATATTTTGTGGATTTACCTTAGATTATTTTAACAGTGCCAATAAACACATTGAATAATTCATTCTTGGAATAAAATTCTTGAGGAAAATCTGCTCTTAAACTCATATCCTAATTTATTTTTTTTTAAAGATTTTATTTATTTATTGACAGAGAGAAATCACAAGTAGATGGAGAGGCAGGCAGAGAGAGAGAGAGGGAAGCAGGCTCCCTGCTGAGCAGAGAGCCCGACGCGGGACTCGATCCCGGGACCCCGAGATCATGACCTGAGCCGAAGGCAGCGGCTTAACCCACTGAGCCACCCAGGCGCCCCTCATATTCTAATTTAGACCCTGCTCAGTGAAATGTAGCTAAAGTTTTGTCTCACCCAGGTGCCCCAATAAGATGTAAGCAATTAAATCTTCTATCACATTATCAAAGATTTATTATCCTTAATTTATGACATTTTTTTACTGCTTCATCACCATAATTAAGAAATAATGATTTATGTGCATAACTAGTTTTATACTCATTATACTCTGGAAAGCAATAAAACAAATTATTCTTTGGTCACAAAATCTCTTATTTTACATAAGCTTTTAACAGGTAGCTATTTTTAATTTTGCCATATTACACTCCAATGTTTTTATACTCATTCTTTCTTGGTGTTTATTAAAATAAATTGACCGATTTTAGCATAAATACCTTGAAGGTATTAACCCTTGCAACCTTAAATATACAGTAAACATATTTTGATGAATAAATGAATAAATTACTTGGGAACGACATAATGATCAAAAAAACCCAGGAGTAATTTATGCCAAATTCCTTCACCTAGCAGCACAGAATAGGAAAATGAAATTTGTCACTGCACAAGAAATGAGAAACTCTACTATCCATTTCGTGCCATAAATCTACCCCTATCGTTATTCTCAACCTTGGCACTGTTGACATTTTCACCAGATAACTCTTCATTACAGATGACTGTCCTATGCACCGTAGGATACTGAGCAGCATCCATGGCCTCTACCCACTAGTTACCAGCAACACCTTCCCATCTGACAGACAAAAATGTCTCCAGATATGGTCAGATGTTCCCTGGGGACAAAAATAACTCAGGGTAAGGATCACTGGTTTAAAGATGGCTAACATTGCAAGTATATATCTAAAACGAAAGTAAGACTCCCATGAAGGACTTCAAAATTTGGGAACAGCTTCAAGAATCCCAATATGGTTGCTAGAAAAACCTCCCTAATTCAGTACACTCCCATGCCTCCCTCCCACTCAACAGTCAGTCCACCATAACTTTTAAGCTTTCAGGTGATTCAACAAGTATTTGTTAGTTTCTTCCATTCCACTTGCTCAACTTTAAAGTTTTTAACCCCTTTCCAAGAACTAGTTGCAGGATCCGACCCACTCAGTTATTCATCTATAAAACCACAATATTACTGAACAATAGAAAGGAGATTGTTAAGTTATATTAGAAGGGGACTTCTGGCTGAGTCTTTTGAGGTAAAGTGCCAACAATCCAGATGATATTATGTATCCAATACTGAAGACAAATGAGTACATAATCATTCCTAGCTGTGGTTCTGATCTAGAAGACAAGTGTATATAGTGCTTATTAATAAATGTTTTTCTGTTGCTCCTAAAAAAATTATTAATGGATGAGTTAAATATTTATTTATTTGAAAGAGACAAAGTGAGAGCATGAGCCAGGGAAGGTGCAGAGGGAGAAGCAGGCTCCCTGCTGGGCAGGACCCTAGAATCATGACTGGAACTGAAGCCAGATGCTTAAACCACTGAGCCACCCAGAGACCAGTGAGTTAAATATTTACAAGTAGAATGCCTTAACTATGTTTTGTTTTTTCTTTTCTTTCCTTTCCTTTCCTTTTCTTTTTTCTTTTTTAAAGATTTCATCTATTTATTTGACAGAGAGAGAGTACAAGCAGGGGAAGCTGCAGCCAGAGGGAAAGGGAGAATGAGCATGTCCCCATGGGGCTAGGATAATCACCTGAGTGGAAGGCAGATGCTTAACCTTCTAAACCACCCAGGTACCCCCATTAACTCTCTTTTCTAAATTTAAAAATATACTATTGGTGGCCTCTACTACTTGAAAAGGACTGAAAAACACATTAAGATTTCTCAAAACTCCTTTAAACTATTTGGCAACAATAACAAGGTGAAGAACTAATTTATTTAAAAGCCTGTAACAGAAGACATCCCTGCTCACAGAGAAAAGAATTCAAAGTCAACTTTTTATTCTAAACACTCTGACACCTGAGTCTCTTCTTTATCACTCAATGTTCTCATTTCCAAAATGGTTCTGCCAAATAGTTTTAACTTTTAACCATTGAACAGGAAAGAGAAAGGAAGGAAGGAAGGAAGGAAGCCAGCAAGGATGGACGTTAGTTAGTTAGTTTTGAAAAGCATGAACCAGTATTCCAATATAAGTAACTGGCAAGTGACTATAACATCACATAGAAATTTGATTTTCAGAATTACCAAAATTAGTGATCACAATGACTGAAGTTAATATATTTTTCAAAACATTTCTTTCTGACCAAACAACAATCAGTTCATTTTTAATTTACTTTTCATTACTTGCAAAAAATGAATTTAAAATCTGATAAAGTACAACTATAAACAATAACACTAATTTTTTAAACTATTCAGATTTTCTAAATACTTACATTACTTGCAAACTTTCTGCTGTTAAATTATTCCACATAATTTCATTTGCCTGAAGATTTTCATTTTCTTCTAGTAAGGAAGTATCAAATTCAATTTCTTGCTCCTTAGCAGCCGTTGTTCTAATAAAGCATGCCAAATAATTTTGATCAATATGACTATACCATCATAATATATCTTTGTGCACACCAAAGGCAGAGTATTTGTTACCCAAAATTATGTTCACAAAATAGAGTAAATACAAATAGAATAAATCATATTAAACCCCAGGCATTAAGATCGAGTCGCATAATTTCAGCCTTAATTTCATTTGTGGAATATGGATATTAACCTGTTTTATTACTGTCATAATGGTAATGAGTATACCTGGATAAATAATTGACGCATCATAAATTTAACATACATACAAAATCAATATTATCATTATACAAATGTTGAAAAAATATATAATTTCATGAATTAAATACAAGTTTAAGCAATGATACAGTAACAACTGACAAATTTTAAATTTTAAAAAAACATAAAGATAATTATATAAATTAGTTATCACTGAGAAAGAACTTTGAAAATAATTAAAAGCAGATAAAGTAATCAGTAACATCATATGTCCTAACAAGCTCTTCAATATCTTATTTTAATTTAGTTAAATACTATGTAGTAGAAAAGAATACTGTCACAAATACTGAAAGAAGAATGAAAATATTTTACATACCTGTGAACATCTATGAAATTATTATATTCTGTGCTAGGGTCTATCTGTTCAACTGACATTTGAATCTCTTTATGGACATTCACTATTTCCTCTGTAACAAGACTGGTTATCTGGCTGTATTCATCAAATATGCCTTTTCTGAAAACAAAAATAAAATTTTACATTTTTAAGTCTTCAAGGGAAACACAGGCCCAAAAAAGATTCAGAACAATAAACATAAGAAATGTAATACCAACATTTATAGATGGTGATTTTATGCACCACCTTATATCATATACCTGGATAGTTAAGGGATTATACAAAGGCAGAGATTAACAATTTACGTTTGATGTAACATAATAACTGCAAATAATCTAGAATAAGGCATTACCTTTTCCAACATGTATTTGACATACCCAAAATGTAAGGTCAGGTTGATCATTTTCTATTTCTAAAGAGTGTCATACAAATGCTCAAGTCCATTACATGGAACTGTGGATCAACTCCTGTCTCTTTAATGTTTCTCTGCAGTGGCTGCTTCTTCCTCAAATATTTGACCTCTTGGTTTTCTCTTGCTCCTGGGCCCCTGCTCTTTCCTGCGTACTTAATTACAGAGTTCAACTCGTTCTATATACCTTCAATGACATCAAGAGCTCTTCTCCTGACCTCTAGTCAGTATGAAAAATGTCACAAAACACATTAGCTTTATCTAATGAATACAAAAGAAAAACTACTCTGTAGCAAAGACCTGATCCCAACTTAAGAATGCTATGCTGTAATAATATACCACTGGTCAAAAGTGGCCTCTACAAGTGTGGACAGACAGGCTTATCTTGCCTTTTCCCAAATAAATAAAAGACATAGCTTGCTTTTCTATTCTAAAATCATCACTCATAAAAAATTATTACTTTCAAAATCTCTCTTATTCAGTGTTCTCCCAATAGCCAAATACTCTTTGGGGTTTAAAAAAAAAAAAGATTCAAACTGCTTCAGGCAATGCGAATTTGAAATGATTACAGAAATCACCTGACAAATTTTAAAGAAAAGGCAAAGGCAGAGGAAATTTAAAACAGATTTAGTAAACATCCTTGCGGTTCTGACCACAGAAGTGAAAGTACTGAATGATATTAATGTAAATGACCCTATTTAGATAATTCTCATAAAGCAATACCATAATATGATGTGGAGATGATTATTAACATACACCTTTAGGACAAATGGAATTTAAAAAAACAAATTCTAATGTTATTATGTGAATGTGACATGGAATTCAATTTCAGTGATATTATCATGCTTGAATATTTTAAATGCTGGAACTAAAATAATTTATTGTTAAAGATAATATGCTATAGGAAACTACTATGTCTCAAAAACACATCTAGGGATGATGTAGATGCCATTACTGAAGATTCATGTGAAGAGTTTGAAAAAATAATGACTCATGAAATGAAAGTAGGAAAGGAAGTATTTCTGAATCAAACTACATAATTTAAAGTAGACATAACTATGGGGTGCCTGGGTGGTTCAGTCCATTAAACATATGACTCTTGATTTCAGCTCAGATCATGATTGCAGGGTCCTGAGAGAGAGCCCGGAGTGGGGCTCAGCAGGGAGTGTACTTGAGACTCTCCCCCCCCCTACTCATGCAAGCTCTAAAATAAATCTTTTAAAAATTAATAAAAAAATAAAGCATACATACATAAATTTATACATTAAATATTTTAAGGAGATATTTTATAATACCATTAAAAGCTTACATACTCAAGTGAACTAAAAACTTTTTTATCTTTTTACTGGGAAAATGGGAGATCACCTAAACCAGCTAATAAAGCAGATGAAGTCTACCAGAGTGGTTAATCTTTTCCTATTGTATTGATATCTAAACATGTGTGCTGTTGACATACTGTCCAAAGTATATCATTAGCTCCTTGGAGGCAAAAATTGCAGCCATATCACAGGCAGCATGTTTTGCATACATTAGAACTTCAATAAACATGTTGATTTTGATCTCACACAATAAAAGCTGGCATATAAATCTTCAAAAAATTATTTTCTTTGATGGAGCTAGAATATAATGCTAAGTGAAGTAAGTCAATCAGAGAAAGACAAATACCCTATGATTTCACTCATGTGGAATTTAAGAAACAACTAACAAATAAAACAAGCAAAGGGGACAAAAGGGAGAGGCAGAGAAACCAAGAAACAGACCCTAACTAAGAGAACAAACATGGTTACTAGAGGTGAGGGGGTGAGGTGATGGGTGAAATAGATAAAGGGGATCAAGAATACACTCATCACAATGGGCAAAGATTAATGTATAGAATGGCTGAGTCTCTACATTGTACACCTGAAACTAATAATCACAGTGTATGTTCACTATACTAGAATTAAAATTAAAAACTTTAAAAAATTATTTCCTTTGGACTACTCAGTCGCTCAATATTTAAAACACTACCCTCTGAATATAGATACTCACTTCTTAACACTTGTGAAATAATGAATTTTTTTTTTACCTAAATTTCCAGCTAATGGGAGTAGAATAAAAATATACAAAAAGAAGGACCATTTTTAGGGCTGGCTGGAGGGCTTAGGAGATGATAATAAACTGAATGGACACCAGAAGTGAAAATCAAGCAGGACCAAGGTAAAACAGATCTGTCCATTGGCCTGGATCAATAATGAAGTTCACAAAACACAGACAAGTTCTATCCAAAAGCTTACACAGGAGAGAAAATAACATTAATTAAATTAAATGAAAATACCAAGTATGAAATGTAACTTACAGTGCTTTTATCATTTCCTCTTGCATCTTTTGTAAAGAGTCCAGAAGCAAAGGAAGTGTGGTGTTATAATACTGATTCTGATGCAGCTGCGCCCCTTTCAATGCCAATACATACTGATTATGCAACATATGAAGTTTCATTGTCGCTTTGTCATATCGTTCCTTGGCCTTTTCGGTTTCTTTCCCTGAAAGAAACATTGAAGAAAGTTTACAAGGAGATAAAAAAGCTTTATCTTCTCCACATGCAAACTAAGTGACCACTATTTTATATTTCACACATTTTAAGAATAATAATAAAATTTTATTGAACATTCACTATATTTTCAGCTCTATGCAAAGTACTACAAATTTGCCAGTACTGTGCACACAGGCTGCTATGAAGGAGGCATATATTCCAGTAAATGTTTGGTGAATGTAGATTAATGTATAATTTTTTACAAAATTATACAGAAATGTGATCCTTCTCATTTTCAAGCAGCTCACACCAAATTGGAACAACAATGCAAATAAAACTGTATAATCAAGGAAACAGGAAAGTTTATAAATATAATGTTAAATTTTTAGGTCTGTATTTGAGGTATCAATAAAGACAAGGGGAGTCAGAGGAGGCTTTGTAGAAAAACCAAACATGGGGTGTATCCAGGAAGGTATAAAAAAGAATGGACAAAAATTCCTCCTTTTCTTCCTTACATTCAATGCATATTATGAACTGATCACCACCACAAGAACTGTGCAAAACATTAGGAATTCAGTACCCAGCAAAACCGAGTCCTCAACCTAGAACCCCTGGTCTGGTGAATTGGAATACTGAGGGAAAATATGTTGAGAATAAGTGAAATGACATAGGCAAGCAAAGAAATAAGCTCAAAGAGGGCAAGTTTCAAGGAAGTGAAGGCATTATGTCTATAGAGGTAGGGCAACTTTAGTTGTCAAAGACTTGAAAATCAAGCAGGGAAATGTAAACTTGATATGGGAGAAGTCCAGGAGATATTGATAATATTATGAACTAAAACCTTTTGGGGTGACTTTAGTAAAATCGTTCAGAAAGTATTTACAGATTGACAGTATAAATGATTCTGTAAGTAAAATTTTTAAGCATGTCTTCAATTTTTGGTGCAAACTGAACAAATATATCTTGTCAATTATTTAGATTTAGGGAATAAACTTTTCAAAATGTTTATTAATTTTTGCCCTCTTTCCAAGCATAATCCTCCAAATGAATCTTCTCCCAAAAAAAGATCTATGTTGAGAATTTTTGATGACACAGGCTCCCCTCTGCTGGCACTCTGTTTTGGTGTGGCACCCATCTGAGTAGTCCCTATATGTAGGAGTTGGAAAAGCATTCCCTGTTGGAGGATGTCCTAGCCCAAGGCCGAAAGCAGAGAAAAGTCAGTGTTTTGGGGGAGAGAGGAGACCGCAGACCCTCAGATAGGCACGGGCAGGGCAACAGAGTAAGAACAGTTCCCTTGCCTTTGTCATCTCCCCTCCAATTCTCAGGTATGGAACCACATCTACCTGGTAAAAAAGGAAATCTTTCTGGCACACTCGTAGATCTCTGCTACCTACAAACTCTACTGGTTCTAAGTAGTAGAGCCACCACGGACTTCTAGGGAGCTGCACGTAATTATTTTACAGAGCATAACTCTCTAGCCATAGTCCATTAGCCAGTTCCTCCACATGGGGATATTACCCAAGTTATTTACAAATCGCTGCCTGAAACAACCTATTTTATGTTATAAAATAAAGAACTTCTCAAAGAGAAAATATTTTAATCACCAGAGTATCTTTTCTAACCCTTCTCTGGAAACAGGCTCTAATGCCAGACTGGGAGGATGGGAGTATATATATTAATTCAGCTCTGATCTGAAGGGATCAGAAAAAAATAACATGAGCTACTACAGAAGTGGCTTTTATCACTTTTTGACTACAGCTCATAGGATAACATATTTTATGTCATGAGCCAATAATCATATACATTTTTAAATATGTAATTGAAATAAACTCATGAAAGACATCCTTACTATCCTTACTATGAAGGATGCCCTGTGATTTCAAAAAATTCTATTATACTTGATTTTTTATTTTTTTAAATCTTCATTGAAAAACCAATAAACCTTTTTGCCTCAGTTAATACAAATCCCTAGAGAAATTTTTACTCATTCTGTATGGCACTAGGGATAATCTTTTTAATGTCACAATTACAAATCACTTCAACAATACTAATCATGAATGATATTTAAGATTCTCAGGAACACATTCCCCTACATGTTCAATCATTACAATCATTTTTTACATTGACTACTATATTTATTTATCCATAAATATTGCTACTTGGCATCCTTCTTGCAAAAATACATTTCAAAAAATATCCCAAGAGGGGTGCCTGGGTGGCTCAGTGGATTAAAGCCTGTGCCTTCAGCTCAGGTCATGATCCCAGGGTCCTGGGATAGAGCCCCACATCGGGCTGCCTGCTCTGCAGGGAGCCTGCTTCCTCTTCTTTCTCTCTCTCTGCCTGCCTCTCTGCCTACTTGTGATCTCTGTCTGTCAAATAAATAAATAAAATCTTAAAAAAAAATATATATATATATATCCCAAGAGTCAATATAGCTGACACATCTATGACCAGCCTCAGAATCTCCCTCTAAAATAACAACCCCTTTTCCTCCCTAACTCCACAAGTCAGGACAAGCCTCCTAAATGAAACTAATATCCAGGAGCCAAAGCACATACCCAACTAAATGGAAATCAATGTTTCAGCTGGGAGCCAACTTACATTAATGTCTGAAGGCGACAGAAAAGTCCACAAACACATACTATAGAAGCTGTCAGAGCAGCCCTTTCAAGGCCCTTTCTTTCGTTCTTTTTTTAATTTCATTTATCATTTTTAAGCTAGTTTATGGACACTTTACTTAAAATTTGGCAAAATCTGACAAGAGTTCAAAAAGTCACATAAATTACACAGACAAATTGATCGCAAGTAATAAAGACATTTTCTAGAGTCTAAATATTGATAAGAAGAAAATAAAGCAAGCATTTTTCAGTCAAGAGTATTTAAGTACTGTGTTCTAACTTGTTAATTTTTATCATAAATTCAAAAAGTATGATTATGTAGTAAATTCAATTAATTCCATATTTTATGTCACTTTTTAAAAACTATTCCTTTTTACATGAACTCTATTATTCTTAATTAAGTACTTGGATTTTTTAGTGTAACTTCACAAGTCAAGCTCTCCACACAAACATTTTCATGTAGACATTTTAACCATCTATCTGTTCTCCTATTTGCAGATTTTTTAAACTGCACTACCCATCTGTCTTTCTAGGTGGTGATGATGCACTAAATAGGCAACACTCAGCTAAGATTTTGTAATCTAAATTAACATTAGAAAAGTTAAGAATTTCTCACTTTTTTTTTACTTTATGACAAACAACCTGAAAAAGGCTGTAACAACCAAACTGAATTATCAACAGCTTATCAGTGGTCATTAACAGAATTTACAGAAAATTAAATGCCTTCGAAAATATCCAAGTCTGAATTCATTACATTAAAATACTACTACTAATAAAGCTTTTAAAAAGAGCTTTGGGTTTAAAACTGAATTTAGATATATGTCTTAGTGGGTTTTTGGTTTTTTGCTTTTGTACTCTATAGCCCACATACATGTATGTATTTGGTTATAAGATGTACTTGTGCATGCACATGACTGATCAACCTATCTATATCTACCTCCCACTTTCCTTCCCCTGTAGAAATCAACAAAAAGTTTCAAAAACATGTCCACCTGCCATCATTTGGAAAGGAATTCTATTATATTTTTTTCCTGATTTGTTTTAAAATAATTATTTAGGTCCCATGAAAACTATATAATTCAAGAAATAGTAGTACTCTGTGAAAACCAGTTACAAAAAAATTTTCTTTTCATTCCATTCACTTCTTAAATACGTTGCAAAAAATTAACACGATTATTGCAACATAGCTTCTCTTTTTTTTTTTAAGATTTTATTTATTTATTTATTTATTTATTTATTTGACAGACAGAGATCACAAGTAGGCAGAGAGGCGGGGGGGGGGGGTTTGGAAGCAGTCTCCCCACCTAGCAGAGAGCCCAATGCAGGGCTTGATCCCAGGACCCTGAGATCATGACCTGAGCTGAAGGCAGAGGCTTTAACCCACTGAGCCACCCAGGCGCCCCACCACATAGCTTTTTGGTACAGAATCTTTCACATCACTATTAACCTTTCCTAACTTTTAAATAACTACATTTGAGCTTAAAATTAATGTGAAGTATGCAGAGCCAAGTAAATTTTTATTGACAGACACAGAATTATACCTCTGTTGCCATATGACTTTTTTTTAATGATGAGAGGCATCGAAGCAGGGCATGAAGTTGTCTATGTGTCAATTAACAGGGAGGAAAACGTCCCATTTTTCCTCCTCCACATAATGAAGTTCACAAAGAGATTGAATTATAAGTCTTTTGCCACCACTTGCTGACAAATCTGTTTAATGTTTGTAATAACAGAGTGTATATACAACATGTCATGCCATAAACAATATTATGAAGCTAGCAAAACTCAATTATGTAAGTTTGACATTTACAAGAGACAGGCAAGACTACTCATTAAGCTAGCCTAGAAAGTCAAGTATTTTTTATTATAAATTTCGGAAGTATTTACCATTTGTTAAATATTATGGTGGAAAGCCCCTGATAATAAACAAGAAGTGATTATTTTCACAAAGTAGAATGCCTGCAAGATGACTTTACTTTCATTTGGGTAACTGACTACCATCTTACATTTTTCCTACCTTTCAAAAATTCCTCCTCAACTATACAATTTCTACTTATTACTCTGAGCAAGAAGAAAATAACAAGAATTCATCCTAATGTATGAGTTACTTGGGCCAAATATCTACACATGGTTTTTCACATCAAAGTTAAAATTCAAGTATGACATAAAGGAACAATGAATGAGCTACCCATTTACTCGACACTATTCAGACAAAAAGCAGACTTAAGAAGTCAGGATTTTTTTCTCAGCTTCTCCTTTGATTAGCTGTGCAACTCAAGCAAGTCTCATAACCTAAATTTTAGCTTCTGATTTCCAATCCTGGGAGTTAAATTATCTGCCCTTATCAATTCACTGGGTTGTGAATGGACACTAAATGGCCAAAAACTATCAATATGCAACAGCAAAGGCTAAGGAAGACACAGAATTTGGAGAGCTGAAAAAAACCTTTTGATCATATGCTCCTATAAAGCATTAAAAGTACAACAGGTATATCCACACTGTGCTATTTTTAATAAATTTCATGGCACATGAAAAAACTGATACATCAATCAAGAATTATTTGCTGGATGTGTTATGGGCTCTAAAATGTTCAAGGAACTAAAACAGTTGTTTTTTTTTTTAAGATTTTATTTATTTATTTATTTATTTGACAGAGAGAAATCACAAGTAGATGAAGAGGCAGGCAGAGAGAGACAGAGGGAAGCAGGCTCCCCGCTGAGCAGAGAGCCCCATGCGGGACTCGATCCCAGCACCCTGAGATCACGACCTGAGCCGAAGGCAGCGGCTTAACCCACTGAGCCATCCAGGCGCCCCTAAAACAGTATTTTTTTTAAGATTTTATTTATTTATTTGCCAGAGAAAGAGAGCACAAGCAGGGAGAGCAGCAAGCAGAGGGAGAAGCAGGCTCCCTGCTGAGCAAGGAGCCCAACGCTGGACTCCATCCCTGGACCCTGGGATTATGACCTGTGCCAAAGGCAGACGCATGACCAACTAAGTCACCCAGGCGTCCCTAGTGGTATTTTATTTAAAAATTGAGCAAAATACCTTTACAGAGTAGGCTCTCTTAACTGTGCTATATATTTCCTTGCATATAGTGACTGCTAGATTCAACTGACAACAACCTTTTAATAACCTGCAAATTGAATGATATGTCATGTGCAAATCTATATTCCATAATCTAACAAAGCTGTGAAGGAGAGGGTTCTGGATAGATGTAATGAAGCAATAGCATAATTCTAAATTTCTAACATAGCACCTAAAAAACAAAAAGAAAAATAAATAAGCCCACATCCTTAGCAAAACAGGCAGAGAATGTCCAAATTTTAAATTGTCTACGAGTAGAAAAACAAACACCAAATCTCTGCAAAAGATCTCTCACCCTCCCAAGCAAGCCTGCATGGGCACCAAAGGCTGTTCTGCAGGGGGTGGGGGGGGGAGAAGAAAAAGAGAAAAGCTAGCAGTGTATTTAAAGACTGATCAAAAAACATTATCAGAAGAAGAAAGTTCATTCCACATGTGAAAAATACTGGAAAAGCATAATGGCAGATCACAGCACTGACTGCAAGAAAGGGAACTAAAAGTACATGTGAAAGGCAAGGGAAACAGTCTTAGAAAGGTAATACTCCAGGGGGAGAAATGGTTAAAATGAAGACCCTTTGGAAACTATGAAGTAAAAAAGAAGCAGGAAAGGACACAAATCTGCAGGAAAAAAAAAACATGAAAATCAAAATAGGTAAATAAGGGGCGCCTGCGTGGCTCAGTCGGTTAAGCATGTGCCTTCGGCTCAGATCATCCTGGGAATGAGCCGAAGTCGGGCTCACTGTTCAGTGGGAAGCCTGCTCCTCCCTCTCCCTCTGCCTGCTGCTCTGCCTCTGTGTGAGATATATCTCTCTGTTAAATAAATAATGTGTTTTTAAAATATTTTTTAAAAAATAAAAGGACACAACAGTCTTTATCAAGAGCATGAAGGTTATAAGACTTTACTCTACGTGCAAGCTAACAATTTAGCCTAAACTTCATGGAAGTGGGCAGAAGACACAAGCCTCCTGGGACAGAGACAAAGGACAGTTTATTTCTCATAGTGATATCAGTAGCTAGAGTATCATCATTCGTCAGTGGAGGAAAACACATTAAACCAAGTCAAATGACAACAAACTAGTGGAAAATGTATTTACCATGAATAACAGATACAGGTATATTCACTATAGTATACTAAAAATTTAAGGGAAAAAAAAAAAAGATCAAAAACTTGAAAGAAAAAAGGGCAAAAGACAATCCACACACCAAAAAAAATACTTTAAAATGGACTTTAAACATATAAAAATAGTCAACCTTACTCCCTCACTCGTAATAAAAGAAATGCCAAGTAAAATTAAGAGATGTTATTTTTCACCAAGCAAATCAGCACTCTGTTTTGGCAAATGTGTGGAGATACAGATACACTCATACATTTCTAATGGGAATGCAGATTGGTACAATCTTTTTTTTTTATAAGATTTTATTTTATTTATTTGACAGAGAGCGATGACAAGTAGGCAGAGAGGCAGGCAGAGAGAGAGGAGGAAGCAGGCTCCACGCTGAGCAGAGAGCCCGATGCGGGGCTCGATCTCAAGACCCTGGTATCATGACCCAAGCCTAAGGCAGAGGCCCAACCCACTGAACCACCCAGGTGCCCCAGATTGGTACAATCTTTATAAATGCTATAAACTACACACAACATTTATCTTTTACACCTGCAATCATACACTTCTAGGAATTTACTTTTAAGATATTCCTCTAATGATTTAAAAAAAAAAAAAACCCACACAGGTTATTCATGCTAGTAAATGTATATAACTGGAAAAATTAGAAAAACCTGTATGTCAATATACAGAAAGTACTTGAATGAACTTACAATGAAGTATTATGCAAAAGTTAAAAAGAATGAGAAATAAAGCTACAAACTGAAGGATTATGATTTTTAGGATAAAATATTAAATAGAAAAGCAAAATGAAGAGGAGTATCATAGTATGACAGTTTTTGTGTAAAAAAGAAAGAAATAATTAAAGAAGATAGAGTTCTCTAAGTATATAGTTTTATGCAATTCTGACTTTTGGAACCATTAATTTTTAAGCATTAATGAAACAGATAAAATCAATAAGAGAGGAAAAAAACAATTTAAAATGGGATACAACAAAACAAGTGAACCAACCTACACTTCTAGTGAATAACATAATCACACTGAAAAGAGTGGGGAAGAAAAGAATTAATCTAAGTAACATTGGAAACAATATTTGATTACAATGAAAAACTAAAGACAAAAGAGCTCTAAAGAAATTATTAATTGTAGTTTCTTTTTTCAGAGGTATGAGTCAGTATTCTGAAATTATTTTCTGTTATTTTAGGATTGAGCAAGTAAGTAAATAGACTGTAACTAACAGAAGCCAGATTTCCCACTGTCAGAGAAAGAAGTTGCAAATACATGAATAGGAAAATACAGAATGAACACATGGCATTGGACTAGAACCAGAAGTATCAATATAAACTCTTCAGTTTTAGTATAAACAGACAGAAATTAGGAACAGATATACTGTGTGCATGTATGTATATACATTTGCTTTTTTCTTATCTCCATCCATTGAGGGGACCTTTACTGCAAAACTACTGAAATGGTTTGTCTGTACCAGTGATCTCCAGTTTCTTTTCTCTCATTCTTTCTTAAACCCATCCCATTTTGGCTTTTCCCTTTACTACAATATTGAAACTGCTCTTTTCAAAGTCACCAATTATCTACACTTCACAAAATCCAAATCTTGGTCCTCATCTTATGTTCTAATACTGCTTTAACCTAACTGATCTCTTGTTCTTCCCTGAAATTCTTTCCTCCTCTATTTGACTTCTAGAATAACACATTCTTTTGGTTTTCCTTTTTTCTTGGTGTTCTTTACAATTTCCTCCTCATTTTCCTGACTTCTTAATGTTGGGCTTTGTCTTAGGACTCTTCTCTTTCTTATTTTAACTAACACCTTTGGTAATGCCATCTAACAGCATGGCTTTAAATACCAACTAATATTCAAGTTTATATTTTTACTACAGACCTCTCCCAGGAATTCTCTAGAGCTAGAGATTCAAGTACAAACTTGTTATCTCCACCTAGATATCCAATAAGAATCTAAAAACCAAACTCCTGATTTTCACTTCCAAATCTGATACTCCTGCGTTCTTCTCCATTTTAGTTAAAAATAATACCATCCTAAAGCATAACAACAATAATAATAACACCATCCTTCCAGTTGTTCAGGCCAAAAATCTTGAAATCATCCTTGAATTCTTTCTCTCACACACTACACCACATTTATCAGCAAGTCCTTTAGGCTCAATTTTCAATATACACATTCATAAATTCCTATTTCTGAATTTGCCTACCACCTAAAATTATTTGTAATCCCAAAGTTCAAGATCCCCAAATCCCAAAATCCCCAAATCCCAAAAATCCCCAAATCCCACACTGTGCTTTCCAGGCCAATTGCAGATATGCACATGTGCAGAGCAATAAAGGAGTCCTTTGATACACATCACATGTTCCCATCAAAAAGGTTATGGTTGCCTTTTTGTTTCAGTTCCTATGCTGTAAGCTGTCCATTTTGCAGTCTATTTAGTTCTACACTGCCTGCATTTCTTGTGCTTTTAATTAATGATTTTGCTATCTAAAATGGCTAAACATAAGGCTCAAGCATTTTCTAGTATTATGATCAAGAAGGCTATAATGCTGATGATTCACAGACCTGTACCCCTGAAGCAAATAATACATTATATGTTAATTTTTTAAAAAGAAGGCTATAACGTGCTTTAATAGAGAAAATATGTGGGGCACCTGGGTGGCTCAGAGGGTTAAGCCTCTGCCTTTGGCTCAGGTCATGGTCACAGGGTCCTGGGATTGAGCCCTGCATCAGACTCGCTGCTCAGCAGGGAGTCTGCTTCCCTCTCTCTCTCCATCTGCCTCTCTGCCTACTTGTGATCTCTCTCTCTCTCTGTGTCAAGTGAATGAATGGAATCTTTAAAAAAAAAAAAGAAAGAAAAGAAAATATGTGTCATATAGCTTTCTTTAGTCATGAATTTTAACACTGCTGGCTTTGAGTTCAGTGTTAATGAATCAACAACATATATTAAAGAATATGTCTTTAAAGAGATACACACATAAAACAGGATGATAAATTGGATCAGTCATCAAAAATTCTGTGACCTGGGGGGCCTGGGTGGCTCAGTCAGTTAAGCGTCTGCCTTCGGCTCAGGTCATGATACCCCAGTCCTTGGATGGAGCCCCAAATGGGACTCCCTGCTCAGTGGGGAGTCTGCTTCTCCCTTTGCCCCTCACCCTACTCATGCTCTCCATCTCAAATAAATAAATAAAATCTTTAAAAAAAAAAAAATGTTGTGACTTTGCTTATAGGAACATAACCCCTTATGTTATACCCAGTAGGAGCAATGATTCAGTACTCAGCTAACACTAAGTCAGTGTTCAGAGCAATTTCACAGAACATCACAATTGTAAATAACAAGAATCGACTGTATATCCAGAAACTGACCACTTCTCACCACCTCTGTTACTACCACCCCAGGTGCAGGCAAGCATGAGCCTTTGACTGGATTATGTCAATAGCCTGGAAGTAATCTCCTTACTTCCATCCTCCCTACACCCCTCCTAGTCTCAACAAGGCTGCCAGAATTATCCTATTAAAATGTAAATGAGTTCATATCACTCTTCTGCTCAAAACCCACCATGGCTTCCCATTTTATGACAGAGTAAAAGCCAAAGTGTTTTCAAAGAATGACCAAAATCCTACAAAATCTGGGCCTCACTTGCTTCTCACCATCACTCTCCCTCTCTGATTTCATCCCATATCTCTGTCTTTATCAGTCCCCCAGTTGAGCCATACAAGTATTTGTACCACTGCTCAAATAAGCCAGACATGATCCCATCTCAATGAGTTTCCTTTGGACAATTCCCTCCACCTGTACTACTCTTCCCTTCCTCACTTCCTTCCTCACTTCCTTCACTCTTCACTTATTATGTCTCTTTCTCCATGAAGCCCGACCTGATCATCCTCCCAACAACCTATCCACCAACCATGTTTCATTTTTCTCCATGGTACTTATCACCATCTAATAAATAATACATTTCACTTATGTGTATTAATTAGCTATCTTCTCTAAAATGTAAGCCTCAGAGAGGAAGGAATTTTTGTATGGTTTGTTATCTACAATATTCCTAGTGCAAATAACAGTGCCTGGCACATTGAAAGAAAATATATAAATTGATATAGTTCTTACTATTAAAAAATAAATTTAAGCTTAAATAAAAATTTTTACAAAGTTAAAAGTTATAGAAAGGTTACAATTTTACCTTCTGCATCTGTTTATATCATCTTTCTAGTAATCAAGTCCAAAACTAATATTGTTAAGGAGCTCACCTATAAAATATAGAGGAAAATCAGCCAAAAGGATATCATTTTTCTTAATCTCTTTGTATGTGAAACTTAGCTTTGTTTATTCAATAAAACTATGAAAAATAGGAACAAATCAAATTATTGTGCTTTACTTTTATTTTAATTTTAGGAAGTTATCTGCAGAAAATAAATGAATCATGTAGCATATCCCATCCCACGTAATATTTCAGCATCTAATGAGAATATTATACCTGTCACTTCAATTTCTGCAACTTTAACCCAATGCAAATTAGATTAACAATGAAGAATGTCATTAGTCTTTATGACCTTGTAAACTTCCTATTGTATTAAGCTCCATGCAGTGAAAAGCATTCATGCCATAAGTTAGCTGCTGATATATCATATATTAATAAGTAGGTCCAAAAAAAAAAGAGAACCTCTCACTTTCAAGCCACATCAATAGAAGTGATGATCAACAAACACAGCTTGAACTGAGCTTTGGTCTTTAGCAAGTTCTGTATCCAAAATGGATTTCTTTCCTTAGGTTGAACTGAGAAATAAATATGAATTTCAGAATATTTGTCTAGAGGACCTCCATATATCATGCATATAAGATTCTAATTTTTGGAAGTCTCCAAGATTTAGAGATTATTGAACAGGAAGGCCAGCTGCCATTCTTGTTGGACTAAAAATGAGAAAATCAACTGAAGAGGCTTTAAAAAGTTTTACTCATTTTTTTAAATTTGGATTTGTTTAAACATAAATTTAACCATCTGTCTCAAATCTGGACTCATTTCAAACTGGTTTTCATAATTAAAGTACTCTAAAGAGACAACTCAATGGATCTAATCAATTTTAATTGGCTATAAAATACCACAGAACTATTCATAATGCATGAAGAAGCAATTTAAGAAAATCTACTTCCCAATTACAGAAAAATTTACTTTTGAATGAGACTTGTAGCTAGCTCCCCACAGTTCTAGCAGTAGGTATCCTCTTACTCTGTCTGCATAGGATAAGTGAGGGCTGTAAATAATCAGGGAGTTTACAAATCTCTTAGCACTCTGTTTTGTTTCCCATAAAGAAAGAAAATTTGAAGGAGAGTTTGTTTCCCTACTCTTGTTATAAAAGTGGGTGAAGAGAGCTCCTTTTAAATTTTGCTAGACTGACTGTTATGGGCATGTGTAATGTGGAATAGCTCATCCTATCTTCTTTTTTCTGAATACGATGTATGATAAAGCAAAAGCATTCAGACTTCTACTCATGTATGAGAAACCCTCACAAATGTTATTGTGGGTATTTTGAGGCTTGGTAAATATAAAACCCTAGCACAATGCTAGCCACACAGAATCAATTAAATAGGCTATATAAGAATACATAACCATAAGAGTTATTTTGAACATCTTTTCTGTTAGTTCAGTACATCTTCAAGTAAACTATAAAACTGCAAAGCAAAACTGTATTTAAATTCACTGAATTCAATACCATAAGTTTCAATATGGTATTGCTTACCTTTTATAAAATTACCATACATTACATTTATCCTTAAAAATATTTTTAACTATGGAAAAAAAACGCTACGTGCCATATGAACTAAGGGACTGCATGTAGGTATACAAGTAAAGGCTATGTGTATTTTTTATAACACGAACAAGTGGAAGATTATAGTGAAATAAAAAAATCTGATAATGAATAAACTCATACAACTCTTAGAAAAAATGAAGAAAAATGATGAAATCCACTAAGATTGTAAACTTATGTTAAAATATTAAGTAGATACCTTTTAAGAAAAAAACCCAAATCATAATTATTCAGGCATAATACACAATGCCTGAAATGAAAACTATGTTGCATGGGATTAAAGGCAGATTAGGCATTGTAGAAAGGAAGATTAGTAAATTTATAAACATAGCCATAGAAACTAACAAAATGAAACAGAAAGAGGGATGCGTGGGTGGCTCCATTGGTTTAAAGTCTGACTCTTGATTTTGACTCACATCATGATCTCAGGGTCCTGGGATGGAGCTCTGCCTCTGGCTCTGCGCTGTGCAGGGAGTCTGTTTGAGATTCTATTTCCACTCCCCACCCCTCCACCCGGTTTTCCGTTGCCCCTCCCCCTAAACTCTGCACTCGCACTCTTTCTCTCTCTCTTCTTTTAAAATAAATAAATGTTAGAGAGAGAGAGAAAAAGAAAGAAAGAAAGAGGAAAAAAAGACAGGGAAAAATAATGAAGAGTATCAATAGGCTTTAAAAAACTACAAGCAACCTAGTATATGTGTAACAGGAGTCTCTAACAGAGTTAGAGAACAGAGATGGGGAGACAGAAAATATACATGAAGAAACAGTGGATAAAAGTTTTCCAAATTTGATGAAAACTATAAATTCTCAGATACAAGTGGCTCAAAAACCACAAAGAGAGGGAAAAAAAAACTACAGCAATATACATCATGAACAAATTGCTTAAAGATCTGAAAAGGAAATAAAATGCCAAAATAGATTTCTATAACCAACAAAGATATATTTCAAAAACAAAGGTGAAATGAAACTTTATCAAGCATGCAAAAACCGAAAGAATTTATTACTGTAGATTTACATTACAAGAAGTATTAAAATAAGTCTTTCAGACATAAATAAAATGATACCAGAGGGAATACAGAATGCTAGAAAAGATAGCTACATAGACAAATATATGAGCTGTTCTGTTGTAATTTTTTTAAAAGACTGACTAAATAAATACAAAAATATTAACAAGGTAGGGTGGACTTTACGACATATGCAAAAGTAATATATATTACAACAACAGCAAATAGACCAGAAGGCTATACCACTGTAAGAGTCCCATGTTAAAAACAAAACATTTTAACACCTGAAGGTATACTGTTAAAGATAACATAACAAAATAAAAAGTTATAGGTAATAAGACAACAAAAGGGATAAAATGGTACCTTAAGAAAATATTTCAATTCATCCAAAAGAAGGCAGATAAAATGAAAAGGAGAATAAAGAATAAGTGGAACAAAGAGAAAACAAACTGCAAGATGACAGATTTAAACCTAAAATTACCAAAAGTCGTATTAAATATAGTCTCATCATCCCCATTAAAATGTAGAAATTAACAAGACAAAAAAGCACAACCTTACTATACGGTGCTTATAAAGCATGTAACTCAAAAATAAAGACTGAAACAGAATAAAGAATGAAAAAAAGATATAACATGTAAACACTAATCAAAGTAATGTATAATCGTGGCTATACTAATATCAGGTAGAATAGATAACACAGCAAAGAATACTACCAGGGATAATAAAGATCATTTCATAATGATAAAGGGGTCAATTCATCAAGGGATATAATAATCATAACTGCTTATTTACCTAGTAACAGATTTTCAAAACACATAAAGCAAAAAATTGACAACTACAACAAGAAATAGACTAATTCACAATTACAGTGGGAGATTTCATTTGCCCTCTCTCAATCATTAATATAACAAATAGACAGAAAATCAGTAAGAACATAAAAATATCAAAAAATACAATTAGCCTACTGTACAAGCTGACAGTATAGACCACTCTAACCAACAGCAGCAGAATACACATTCTTATCAAGTAGTTATGAAGCATTTATCAAAACAGACCATACTGTGGGCCAGATAACATATATACACAAATTTAAAGAAATGAAGTCATAAAAAAAATCCTCAGATCAAAATGGAATTAAATTAAAAATAAAATATTTAAACATCTCTAGAAAAATGCCAAATGTTTAGAAAACTAATCAAAACACTTTTAAATAACCTATCGAGCAAAGAAAAAAAAGAAAAGGGAAATTAGAAAGTATTTTTAATCGAATGAAATGAAAATGGTATATGAAAATTCTGGAATGTTGCTTAAACAGTATTTAGGGAAATTAGAGCACAAAATGCCTGTAGAAAAAAGGCAGCTCTCAAATCAATGATCTTAACTTCTACATTAAGAATATTAAAAGAAAAGTTTTTTTTAAGTTTTTGTTTTTTGGTTTTTTTTTGACAGACGGAGATCACAAGTAGGCAGAGAAGCAGGCAGAGAGAGAGGAGGAAGCAGGCTCCCTGCTGAGCAGAGAGCCCGACAGGGCTCCATCCCAGGACCCTGGGATCATGACCTGAGCCGAAGGCAGAGGCTTTAACCCACTGAGCCACCCAGGTGCCCCATTAAAAAATTTTTTAAATGGTGCAAACTAAGCCTAAAACAAGCAGAAGGAAATAAATAAATAAATATTAGAGCATGAGTCAATTAAACAGAAAGCAGAAAAACAGGGGGAAAAAAAAAAAAACCAATAAAGCCGAAAGCTGATCTTTGAGAAAATAAAATTGATAAACCTCTAGCCAGAATGTTTAGGAATACCAGTATCATAAAACACCAGTATCAAGACATAAAATACCAGTATCAAGAATGGGAAACATAAAATATCAGTGTCAAGAATGGGAAAGAAGAAAAAAAAAAAAAAAAAAAAAAAAAGAATGGGAAAGAAGTCACCACAGATTCTACAAATTAAAAAGTCAATAAGGAAATATGAACAATTTGATAGCAATAAATCCAACAACTTAAGTGAAATGGACATTTCTTTGACGATACGACCTATTAAAACTCAAAAAGAAACAGATAAACTAAAGAGTCTACATTAATCCAAAAAAAATTGGTAGTTTAAAAATCTTTGCCAAAAAGTAAAAAACAAAAACAAGCAGACCCAGATGGCTTCACAAGTGAATTCTACCAATATTTAAGAAATACTGCCAATGGAACCCAACTGAACACAAATCTTTCTAAAAAGTTGAATAAGAAGTAACCATTCACAGAATAGCATTAGCTTTATAATAAAATGAGACAAAAATACAAGAAACATAGATAAAAATTATGAAAAAAAAAAACTTAGCCAACCATATTCATCAATATTTAAAAAATGATAGTGCATCATACCAAGGACTTTATCCTAAGAATGTGAGATCAGGTGTAATATTTGAAATATGAAAATCAATCAAAGCAATTCCTTCCAAACAAAAAGAAAAAGAAATATTTATCTCTATAGATACTAAGAAAGCATTGACAAAATCCAGCATCTACTCTGAAGCAGGAATAGAAAGAAACTTCAACCTGATAAAAACTTTGAAACTATAGCTAATTTAATACTTAATTTTGACTTTTCCCCTACATTCAAGGAAAAAGACCAATAGCTTTGCTCTCTACCTCTATTCAACATTATACTGGAGGCTCTAGTTAGGGCAATCAGGCAGGAAAAAGAAAAAGCTATCAAGATAGGAAAGAGAAAGTTAAACTTTCTTTACTCATAGATAATATGATCCTATAGGAGTTCTTTTGTGAAGTCATTTACTCTTTACTTTTAATCTTTTAAAAATTTTAAAAATATTTTGTTTATTTATTCGACAGAGAGAGAGGGAACACAAGCAGGACAAGTGGGAGTGGGAGAGGGAGAAGCAGGTTTTCCTCTGAGCAGGGAGACAATATGGGGCTTGATCCCAGGACCCTGGGATCATGACCTGAGCCAAAGGCAGGCACTTAACTGAGCCACCCAGGTGCACCTCATTTACCTTTTATATGGATAAATGTGACAGAAAATTTTGCCAACATTTACAGGCATTATGCCAAAACCTTAGCTTTGTAGATTCACAGAATCGTGAATGGCTAAACATAAACGGTTGCTCAACTTAAAGTACTCAGAACTTAATCTGCAACAGAAAAGTAAAACCTGTATATTTTGTATTCAAGAACTCATTATTCTGTGCTGCCATCAAGAAACATTCTGAATAACTGACTTCAGCTCAGTAGACTAAAATTATTTTGGTTGTTCTCAGTTTACACGTTATAAATAATAACCAACAGACTAATGCTCAAATTAGTCCAAGTCAATTTAAGACAAATATTTGCTTTCTCAGCACAGCACAGAGCAAAAAAAGTTTAATACTTAAGGTATATTACAAAGAAATTAATTAAAGTGCTACATTTATGTGGCAAATGAGTGTTATATTTTACATTAGACAATATAAACTAATGTTCCTTTGTGTAAGCCACACAGCAGGGGTCAGGAATTTGGAATTTAAGCATTAACCCTGCCTTCCTTCTCATCAACTGTAAGTGCTAAACCTCCAGGTGCAGTAACTAAACATTTAACTGTGAATTCATTCTCAAATCCAGAATTTAAGCCTTACTATAGGAATTATTTCAGGCCTTGTTTCCCCCAAAGCCTTGTCTTCCCCAAAGCCTCATCTTCTCTAACTGGAAGCGATATGTCAGACTGGAGCCTTAAGACCTCCTAATATCTTTGGTGGCTAGAACCACAGCCAGGGTATTCATTGTTGCTGCCCAGCAGTTCCGAGAGACCATTCCAGAACTACCCTGGTCTGGCCTATACAAATGAACTAAGGTTCTGACATAAAGTCTGCAAATGTTGGAAATTTTGCCATCCATGTAAAGAGAAAATAACTTCACAGAAGAAAATTTCCATGTTAAACATAAAAAGTAGTTTGATAACAAAGTGTTCAAAAATAAAATTCTATACTTTTTCACATAAACATGAGCATAAAGATAGTTCTGATTATAAAAAGATAAATTTATAAGTCATGTATCAAACACAATCATAGAAGAAATTATTCTAAAAATATGTATTCTATAGGTTATATATATTCTACAGGTTATATATATATATATTCTATAGGTTATACATTGATTTAATGACAACAATCAAATTTTTGAAAATTGGAAAATATTATCACTATTACCTTTAGAAGGAGAAATGTAAATAAATTCACATATTTGAATTTCATGACATTCAGCCAAATAATAACAATTCTTGGGACCAATTAAAACTATAATCTTCAAATCTTGTTGCCTTCCTACTATTAATACACTAAATGGTATTTTATCTAAATTAAAAGTAATTTAAAAAAATAAAGAATAACTATTATCTGTGAAAAATATTTGAAAATATAAGCCCTACACAGAAGAACTATTTAAAAATTTTATTATGACATCAGAATTAAATTTCATTTTTTCAACCAAAATAAACTAATCATTAAAAAAATGAATATCTGCCTTTGGCTAATGATCCCAGCCTCCTGAGATCGAGTCCCACATCGGACTCCTTGCTCAGCGGGGAGCCTGCTTCTCCCTCTGCCTCTGCCTGCCACTCTATCTGCCTGTGCTCACTCTCTCTGTCAAATAAATAAATAAAATCTTTAAAAAAAAAAATGAATATCAGGGGTGCCTGGATGGCTCAGTGGGTTAAGCCTCTGCCTTCAGCTCAGGTCATGACCCCAGGGTCCTGGGATTGAGCCCCGCATCGGGCTCTCTACTCAGTGGGGAGCCTGCTTCCTCCTCTCTCTCTGCCTGTCTTTTTGCCTACTTGTGATTTCTGTCTGTCAAATAAAATCTTTAAAAAACAAAAACAAACAAAAAAACTGAATATCAAAGACTAGGGAGTAATTATATCTTTTTTTTAAATAATCATTCTCCAACAGATACAAACCTAGTGTGAAATACTTAGCACAGCTGAATTATAATACAGTTGGATTAATTCATCACTTGCTCTGAGTGAATTTAAATATAGATATTTTTAATATAGAGCACTAATTTGTGAATGCTAGGCATGCATTAAGTAACAGACCTTATAAAATTAACTATTTTGACAGATTGAGTAGTAATGCTTAACGTACAAAACTACTTCTAAACTACTCTTGATTTAGCAAGAGATCCCTTGCACATAAACTGAATTTTGAAAGAGGGTAAGACTTGTTCATAAATTAGAATATCAACTAGAAATAGGTAAGCTCCTTGAATGTCTAGGAAATACTGTTTGAATTTCAATAACTTATAGACAGCAAATGTTCAGTAAATATTTCTTAATTATCTAGAGATCTTTTAAAATAATAAAAGAATAATAATTAAATATATGAAATTTGAAAATCTATGAAGTAATCACAGTATTGGAATTTATATCTAATACTATCTGACTCCAAAGTATGTATATGATCTTTATACAATGCCATTTTTTAAATGATTTTTTTAAATAATTTAAGTTTTTAAATACTTTAAGATAATTGAATTACAAATGTTTTTTAAAAGATATGCTTATATTAATAAGGAGATCATGATCTCAAAATACTGATTGAGGTACATGACAAGTAAGTAAGCAGAAATTAGAAAACTTTAAACAGAGCTTCATCTTCCCTAAAAAGGTAGCAGAAACACTGCAAAAAATCAGAAACATGAGGTAAATGTGTGAGGGGTGGGGACAGGAACAGACAGAAACAAAGTAAATGTTGTGTTGGTAGGAAAATGGGGAGCAAAGACTAAGCAAGAGAATGGGGAAGGACAGAGAGAAGGAAGAGGAGAAAGCAACCAGAGAGCAGCCAGAGGAGAAAGAGTGAAGACAAAGGAAAGAAGTAAGAAACGGAAGGAGGGAGAAACCCATCTACATCAGTATCTCATCTAGTCTATTGGGATTAACAACAAAAACATGGTATTTTCATCGTGCAAGATATATTCAAATGTAGAGCTATTTATTTGATTTACCTCAGCAAAACAAGAATATATACACAAGTAAAAGACCAAGAGAAAATATGTTGAGAAAAAGAAGACAGAGCTGCTAATAAAGCTTATATTTAGACAGGAAGAATTAAAAAAAAAACAAACCCCTCCAACTTTTATAATTAAAAAAAATTTAAATATGAAGACTGTTTACTCACATTTAAAGACTCATAACCATAAACTCTTATTTAAAATAAAAATAATGTTTCTCTTTCTATTTATTTCAAAAGGTTCTTATGAAAATGTTAGAGCAATATAGGTACATAAAATTAAATTGAAAGCAAAATAATGCCATAAAATAATCTTGTCTTTTAATGGCTTTTAAATACTACAGGTAAAAAGAGGACTAAAAGAGGTATCTAAACAAATATGACCTTATTTTTCTTATTCAGTATTCAGTAATTAAATAAGTAGATCTGATGCTAGAGAAAAAATTTTAAACATTCTTTGCATTCTACTACAAGTGCTATATAATTTCATTTTGCATGAACTACTCAAAAATATGTCATTTAAAAAAACAAAAAATAAAAAGACTTATTAAATAGTTTGACAATTAGTCTATTTTGGCATATTTTCACATTTTTAAAACGTGAATGGCCTAAGTGGAATCAATCTGCTACTCATTAAGACAATCCTCAAATGATAAGAAAAAAAATCATTAAAATAAATAATTTTTCATAACTTTTCCATACCTTTAGCTAAAGCTTCTTTGTATTTCTCTTTGGCAGAATTCATTTCTTTTATTAACTGTCTATAGCTGGATTTTAATTTCTCTAATTCTGTCTTTGTAACCTGTCAAAAAGAATAATAAAGAATAAATTTTATGGTCAAAAACTTAAATCCAAGAGTACTAACTGATATATATTTTATTGCTTACAGAACAGAGTTGCTCCTTAATATATATTATAGATAATATATTAAAAATTGGTTTAGAAATCAATAATAAATTCAACAGCATATGAAAAAAGAATAACATTTCTTAGAAAAGCAAGTCAAGAAATACTGCTGTCATCATATTAACTTTAAAGACCAATAGATTAAGATGCTGTATATAGAAATATTTTCTCTAATAAAAAAGCTAATTTAAATATTTATATTTATTATACAGAGTAACTTGGACTTGTTCTAATTTACCACTTCTAATATGAGTATTTTTTATTTCTTTGGAAAAACTAAGCAAATGAAAGTCCTTGATTCTATAGTCAAAAACCCACTTACATAGCATGTAAGGAAAAAATAAGGGTCTTAGATGGTATTTGAAAAATTTCTAATATACCTTTGAGAAAACTAAGATATCAGCAACATCAAAAACTTACAAAAAGGGCATAAGCAACTTGGAAGAATATTCCAGAGTCCACATTTTTTTTTTTAAAGATTTATTTATTTATTTATTTGACAGAGAGAGATTACAAGCAGGCAGACAGGCAGGCAGAGAGAGAGAGAGGAGGAAGCAGACTCCCCAACGAGCACAGAGCCCAACACAGGACTCAATCCCAGGACACTGAGATCGTGACCCGAGCAGAAGGCAGCGGCTCAACCCACTGAGCTACCCAGGCACCCCCTCCAGAGTCCACTTTTAACGAACTCTGCATCACCATTGCTCTGGATGGAACAGAGGACAACAATATACAAAAAAAAAAAAAAAAAAAAAAATCACAAAAAAATATTGATAGCTATGATACAGATATAAATGGGTCTGAACCATTCCTTTAAGAAAAGGAAAACTCGGGGCGCCTAGGTGGTTCAGTGGGTTAAGCCTCTGCCTTCGGCTCAGGATCTGATCTCGAGGTCCTGGGATTGAGCCCTGCATCGGGCTCCGTGCTCAGTGGGGAGCCTGCTTCCCCCTCTCTCTCTGCCTGCTTCTCTGCTTACTTGTGATGTCTCTCCGTCAAATAAATAAATAAAATCTTTAAAAAAGAAAAGAAAAAAAAAGTAAGAAAGAAAGAAAAAAGAAAAGGAAAACTCAAGGGGCACCTGGCTGGCTCAGTTGGTTGGGCAGCCGACTCCTGGTTTCAGCTCAGCTCAAGAGCCCAGGGTCCTAGTTGCGAGCAAGCCCTGTGTCAGGCTCCACATTCTGCAGAGTCAGCTTGAGGATTCGCTCTCTCTCCCTTTGCCCTCCCTCTACTCATTCTCTCTCTTTCTCTCTCAAATAAATAAATCTTCAAAATAAAAGAAAACTCAATAATTAACTTTGTATACTGGACTTTATTTTTTAGAGAAGATTTAGTTTCACAATAAAATTGAACAGAAAATAACAGAAATTTCCCATATACCTTCTGTACGTACCAATGTACAGTCATCCCCTACTAGAGTGGTACATTTTTTACAACAGATGACCCTACAATGACACATCATTATCATCCAAAATTCAAATTAGGTTTCATGCCTGGTGTATATTCTATGGATTTTAACAAATATATAACAACATATATCTATAATTATAGTATCATATAAAGTAGTTTAACTGTCATAAAATCCTCTGGGCTGCACCTATTCATTCCTCTCTCCCCCTTAAATCCTGGAAACCACTGATCTTTTTACTGTCTCTATAGTTTGCCTTTTCCAGAATATCATATAGTTAGAATCATGTAGTATGTACCCTTTTCAGATTGGCTTCTTTCACTTAGTAATATGCATGTAAATTTCCTCCAGGTCTTTTCATGGCTTGATAGCTAATTTCTCTGAGTACTAAATAATATTACATATTCAATATTCTGTTGACAAGTCAGGGTCTTTTGCCTCTCATATAAACTTTAGGATCAGTTTGTCAATATTGGGATTGTGTTAAATCTAAAGAGCAGGCTGACATCTTGCTGATATAAACTGACATCTTGACAATATTGAGTCTTCTCATCAACCAACATGGAATACGTCTCCAATTATTTCTTCTATAATTTCTCTCCTTGGAATTCAGTTGTTCTCCTCCTATAGATCTTGTATATATGTTGCATATATGTATATACGTATTTCATTCTTGGAGAAGCTAATGAAAATGATATTGTGTTTTTAATTGCATATTCCACTTGTTTATTGTTGATGTACAAGAGAAAGTGACTGACTTTTGTAAAGTAACATTTCATATGTAACTTTGTTACAATCACTTATAAATTACAAGTTTTTTTGTTGATTCACTTGGATTTTCTTCAGACAGTCATATCATCTGTCATTGCTCCCAGTCTATATACATTTCTTTTCTTGACTTACTGCATTAGCTAAGACTTCCAGTATGATGTTAACAAGCAACAGTAAGAGAAAACATCTTTGACTTGCTTCTGATCTTATTGAGAAAGTTTCAAGTTTCTTATCATTACTTATGATGCTAGCTGTAGGTTTTCTGTAGATATTCTTTATCAAGTTGAGGAAGGTTTCCTCTTTTCCTAGTTTTCTGAGAGTTTTTATCATGAATGTGTACTGGTTTTGTAATTTTTGTCAAGTGATTTTTCTACATTTATTTGCATGCTCATGTGATTTTTCTTTTTCTAATGTGTTCATGTGATGGACTTCATTAACCGATTTTCAAATGTTGTACCAGCCTTGCACACCTGAAATAAATCTCACTGATCATGATACACAATTATTTTTATACATTGTTGGATTTAATTTTCTAATAGTTTGTTAAGGATTTTTGCATCTATGTTCATGAGAGATACTGGTCTGTAGTTTTATCCTCTAATGTCTTTGTCTGGTTTGGAAATGGTGATCTCTTGGATTAGTTAGGAGTATCCCTCAGTTTCTTTTTCTGAAAGAATTCATAGAGAATTGGTATGATTATTTCCTTAAATATTTGAAAGAATTCACTATCTGAGCATGGTCCTTTTGGTTTTGAAAGGTTATTAATTATTGATTCAATAACTGCAATAGATATATACCTATCCAGATCAGCTATTTCTTCTTGTGTGAGCTTTTAGCAGACTGTGTCTTCCAGAGAATTGCCAAATTTCTTGTATGTAACCAAACTTGTGGGCATAGAGTTGTTTACAGTATTCCTTAATTACCCTTTTAATATGAACTATTGATGTCCCCTCTTTCAATCCTATTATTAGTAATTTGTGCCCATGTTGTTTTTATTACTTAACCTGGCTACAAACTTACTGATATTATTGATCTTTTCAAGAAATCAGCTTTTTGTTTTGTTGACTTTTCTATTGACTTTATGTTTTCACTTTCACTGATTTCCACCCTAATTTGTATTATGCCTTTTCTTCTGCTTATTTTGGATTCAATTTGCTCTTTCTATTTTTTTCTAATGCCCTAAAGTAGAAGTTTAGAGGATTGATTTTAGATCTTTTTTCTTTCCTAGCATATATTCAATACTATAAATTTCTATCGAAACACTGCTTTTGCAACCTACAAATTTCGGTACGTTTTATTTTCATCATTTAGTTCAAAATATGTTTTAATTTCTCTTGAGATTTCTTCTTAATCCATGTGCCTTTTAGAAGTATTTCATTTCATCTTTTCCAAAGAAGACATCTAGATGGCCAATAGATATATGAAAAGATGTTCAACATCACTCATTATCAGGGAAATGCAAACCAAAACTATAATGAGATATCACCTCCACCATCAAAATTGCTAAAATTAACACAGGAAACGACAGGTGCTGGCAAGGATGCAGAGAAGAGGAACCTTCTTACACTGCTGGTTGGAATGCAAATTGGTGAAGCTACTCTAAAAAACAGTAAGGAGGTTTCTCAAAAAGTTGAAAATAGAAGTACACTATGATACAGCTATCTTTCTATTACTGATTTCTAGTTTAATTCCACTGTGGTCTCAGAACAGACACTGAATGATTTCTCTTCTTCTAAATTTATTAAGGTATGATTTACAGTCAAGAATGTAGTGCATCTGTTCAATCTCCCATGTAAGCTTCAGAAGAATGTGTATTCTGCTGTTATTCCATGAAACAGTCTGTAGATGTTCACTGTATCTAGCTGATTAATGGTATTATTAAGTTCATCTATGACCTTACTGATTTTCTGCCTGCTGGATCTGTTCATTTCTGATGAGGAGTGTTGAAGTCTCCAACTGTAACGGAGTATTCATCTTATTCTCCTTGCAATTCTATCAGTTCCTGCAGTTCCATCAGTATTTTGACATTATGTTGTTGGACACATACATCTTAGGGATTGTTACGTCTTGGAGATCTAACCCCTTTATCATTATGTAATCTTCCTTTTTATCCCCAAAAAGTTTCCTTGCTTTGAAGACTGCTCTAACATTAATATACTTTTTTTAGGATTAGCATAGAATATCTTTCTCCATCCACTTATTATCAATCTACATCTTAATATTTAAAATGGGTTTCGTGTAGATAACATACATTTGGGTCTTGTTTCTAAATCCACTTTGACAGTCTCTGTCCTTTAATTGGCTCCTTTAGACCACTAACCATCAAAGAACTTACTTAAATACCTGGATTAATGGCAATCATATTTGTTAGTTTCCTATTTGGTACCCTTATTATTGTTCCTATTTTTGTCTTCCACCATTTTTTTCTGTGGTTTTGATGTTTTATACAATTCTATTCTCTCTCATTTCTAGTATGTCAATTATACTTTTTTAAAAAGATTTTATTTATTTGACACAGAGAGAGAGATCACTAGTAGGCAGAGCAGCAGCAGGCAGAGAGAGAGAGGGAAACAGGTTCCCTGCTGAGCAGAAAGCCCAATGTGGGGCTCGATCCCAGGACCCTGACATCATGACCCAGGCCAAAGGCAGAGGCTTAACCAATTGAGCACAGGCACCCCCAGTTATACTTCTTTTTTAACTTTTTTTTGGTAGGTTTCTTGGAGTTCGCAATATGTGTTTAAAACTAATGAAAACTCTTTTCAAAGAACCCTATAGCACTTCACAGGTAGTATGAGTACCTTACAATACAAAAATAATCCTAATACCTCCTTTCTATCCTGTATATCATTAATGTCTTTCATTTTACTTATATATAAGCAACATAAACTTATATACATATGTATACAAATGTACACACCCAAGATATATGACCATACATAATTGAATATTATTGCTATTATTATTTTCAATAAACTATTACATGTTAGATCAAGAATGAGAAAAATAAGTTTTTATTTTATCTTCACATTCTTTCCCTAATGCTATTTCGTTCCTTATGTACATCTGAGTTTCTGAACTTTTTCATTTTCCTTCTCAATCCACTGGCTACAAGTTTCTTCAATTTTTGTTTAAGAAATGCTTTATTTCACTTTTGAAGGATAATTTTACAGGGTTTAGAATTCTAGGATTGTGGGGTTTTTTTCTCTCAACATCTAAATATTTCATTCCATTTCCTTCTTGCCTACTTACTTTTGAGAAGTCAGATGTAATTCCTATATTTGATCTTCTATAGGTAAAAGTGCTTTTTTATTCAGGCCTCTTTTCTTTTTTTTCCTTTGGTTATCTGTAGTTTGAAATTGATATGCCTTTGTGTAGTTTTTTGGCCATTTATTTTGCTTGGTGTTCTCTGAGCTTCCTGGATCAGCTCTTTGCTGTCTGACATTAACTTAGGGAAATTTGCAGTCATTATCATTTCAAAAATCTTTTCTGTTCCTTTCTCTCTTTCCTCTCTTTCAGGTATTCCCATTATACATATGCTATAGCTTTTTTAGTTAGCCCACAGTTCTTTGTTATTCTGTTCCATTTTTTTTTTTCAGTCCTTACTCTCTGCTTTTCAGTTGTGTAGACTTCAAATGATATAGTCTCAGCTTCAGAGATTCTTTGCTTAATTGTGTCCAATCTCTTATTAAGCTCATCAGTCATTCTTCATTTCTGTTACACCATCTTTGCTCTCTAGAGCATGAGAATATGCTAGAGAATGCTGGAATGCCTTTTTTTTCTGTCTTAGAATTTCCATCTTTGTGCTTACATTACCCATCTGTTCTTTCATGCTTTTTACTTTATCCATTAGAGCCCTTAGCATATTATACATAGTTGTTTTAAATTCCTAGTCTGATCATTCTAACACCTCTACTGTCTCTAGGTCTGATGCTTGTTCTGTGTCTTCCAGTTGTGTATTTTTGCCTTTTGCTATCCATTGTTACTTTTTCTTGATTGCTAGGCAGGATATACCAGGATGTACCAAGTAAAAGAAACTGATTAAATAGGCCTCTAAGAATAAGCTGTCAGAAAAGATGAAGCATTTTATACCCTATGGTTAGCGTATAACTCAGTCTTCTACTGAGTCTGTGCCTCTCTATGTACTTCACATGTGCTACTCAGCTGACTAGCTCACGCCCCACTCAGAGTGAGTAGGAGTTGTGAATTTCCCTTCCCCCAGATTAGTCAGTTTAAGGGTAAACGGTTTCTCCTGAGAGCAAACTTTATTAAGGATAGAATGCTTTGGCATGTACCAAAATGGTTCCCTTTCCCCTCCCCACACTGGAGAATGAGATTTTTCTCCAATATTCATTGTGAGAACCTGGTAGAGGTCTGGGAAGTAAAAGTCACAACAGCATGAAGTCCTCTCAATAACTGGCTCCTCCTGGAGTTTTTAACTGTCAGATTGTCCACGCTGAGCATCCAGAATTCGTCAGTTACAGTTCACGTTTTCCTGTACAGAGCACTGCTTCCCAAAGAGGTTTTCGCTTTGATAAATTGTGATTCTCTGTATTCACTTGTCTGTCTCTCCAATGTTAGGGGGAGCCGTTAGCTCTGTCACCTCATTTCTCTTAAGGATCAAGGAGAGATGTTGATTTTTCAATTTACTGAAATTTTAAATTTTTGTTAGGATGGAGTCACAACTTCCAAATTTCTTATAGGCCAGAGTGGAAACTGGAAGTTAAGACTGGAAGTCTCAACTTTGAATTTGCTAAAGAACTAATTCACTGGGGCGCCTGGGTGGCTCAGTGGTTTGGGCTGCTGTCTTCGGCTCGGGTCATGATCTCAGGGTCCTGGGATCGAGCCCTGCATCGGGCTCTCTGCTCCGCAGGAAGCCTGCTTCTCTCTCTCTCTCTCTCTCTCTGCCTGCCTCTCTGCCTACTTGTGATCTCTGTCAAATAAATAAATAAAATCTTAAAAAAAAAAAAAAAAAGAACTAATTCATTGTTCTCCAAACTGGCTAATTAACTGCAAAAAGCAAGCATTTATCCTGCTTGTTGTTTATGAACTATACCTCATGGTAGCCAAACAGTTGATATAAGAAAAGTTTTTACTAAAAAATTAAAGCTAACAATCGCATTAGGAATGATAGAAGTAAAATACTGCCATTTTATAACACCTACTAAATAATGGATCTAAGCAGCAAACATCAATTGTTTCTAAACCTATTTGGTGAATGACTAAAGAGAAACTTTTTCAATAGGTTGATCAGGCTGGCAGCACTGGAACCTTTAGTGAAGTACCCAGTTTCTTCCACAAATAAATAGCATTTTTAAAATGCTATTTTAAATAACATTTAAAATAGGTACCTCAGGGGAGGTACCTACAGATTAAAAGAAAACTACTCAAAAACAATATATGAGCCATGTTTGGGTCATGATTCAAATGAACCAACTGTAAAAAACATTTAAACAACAATCATTTGAGCACAGTCAGGATATTTAATAACCCAAAGGAATTACTGTTATTTTTAGGTGGGTTAATGATAATATGGTTAAGTTTTTGTTTTTGTTTTTAAGAGTATTCATTTCAGTAATACATGCTAAAATATTTATGGACAAAATGATACCTGCAATTTTCTTTAAAATGATCCAGTGTATTAGAAAAAGTATGTGAATATAGATTTAAAAAAAACTTGACTCTGTGAGTGGATCAGTCAATAGGAGTCTGTTTTACTATTCTCTCTTCTTTTGTACATTCGAAATTTTTATAATAAAAAAACACTGTAAGAAGTTATCCAGAAGGGACAAACTCGGGAAGAAAATTTTTAAAATTATCCTATCTTACTTTGTCTAGATTTTCTTTTTTATTATATGCAGAGTAAAAATAAAAATCATAAAACCTAGAAGAGCTATTTCAGTAAGTAAAAAATATAAATTCTAAGTGATAAGAAAGCACTGCATCATAGTTTAATTGGCAGCATTCTTTTTCTTTCAGAGAACATAAAGTAACAGAATATTTTATAATCAATTGTGTTTTATATTCAAAAAGAATAAAATAGTACTTATTAGAGACCCCAAAACCTATTTCTCATCATAAAATGATGAACAAACAATTTTTAAAGTCAAACAAAGTAAAATAATCTCGTGAATTTGAAAATCACATTAACAAAAGAATTCCAGAGTAGAAAGACTAACCTTGATCATCTCTGCCTCTATCTGCTGATGAACACCTACAAAACTTTTCTTCACCTGCTGTTTGTCTTTGATCATCATGGTGAGCCTGTGTAAGGGTCCAGAATTTAGGTCCTCTGCATGTGTCTTCATTATTCTACTAAGCTGTTCCGTCTGCTGAATCATAAGTAGCCAAGACTTTTGAAACAAATAAAGAAATAAAATTAGCACCTGTATTAAAGATTTCCATTTTACTGTGCTGTAAGTATTCAGGATATTTAGTTTTACACAAATTATTACATTAATATAAAATTCCAGGTTTCTGGCAATTGTGCAATAGCTATGAATGGTTCATATTTAACATCTTCAACTGCAAGTACAAATACTTCAAAATTTAGTAATCAGAGACAATGTAATATTCTATGAAAGATATTGGACTCTTTGAGAGTCCACATTTGCAATCATCATTTTACCACTCTTGTCTATTTGTCAACACATGATATATGCTTCTGCCACACCATACTACTGCCTCAGTAAGGTCACCATTCCCTAACAGTCAAATTCAACAGAAATTTAATCACCTTTATTCTTAGCATTTGATCTGATTCTGCTGACTCACTTCTTCCTGAAACTCTTCTTTTTCAGTTTGCATGGCTTCTCATATTCCCACATACCAACTTGTCTTCTCCTCTTCCTAAAAATCCCTTCTCAATATTTGTACCTGCTTCTCTTTTGCTGCTTATGTCTTAAATACTGGTAATCCCTGTATTTCTATCTATTCTCGTTTCTTAGTAAATACCATTAGCTCTCAAAGGTTTTTCCAGCACAACATATTTCATTAAAGCAGACACATGTAATGTCGGGTATGGGACAAGCGGGCATATGGATACTGCTAGAAGAACAAGTCATTTGTTATTAGATATTCTAGTTTCTAGATACTAAAATAAGTAACTGAGGAATACCTTCACTATAGGCCTTCAAAATTCTATTCAGAAACAATTCGAGATTTTCCATGGTCAGGTAAGATCCATGTTAAAGATTAAAAAATAGATAAGAAAAAAAAATAGATAAGATATGATGTCAGACATTTACTGAAGATAGGAATAATTTTCTATGCTATTACTTTTGCTCTGTGAATGAACAGAATTATTCTTCATTGTTAATGTTCCAAAAGGATCCTAAATTAAAATTGAATAAGCAGATGCAACTAGAGGGTATTATGTAGAGCGAAATAAATCAATCAGAGAAAGACAATTATCATATGATCTCTCTGATAAGAGGGATTTGAGAGGCAGGGCTGGGGACCATGAGGGATAGGGAAGGAAAAAACGAGCATTTATTTTTTATTTATTTATATTTATTTTTATTTTTATTTTTATTTATTTATTTATATTTTTAGTAATAAAAAATGAAATGGGATGGAAAGGGAGACAAACTATAAGAGACTCTTAATCTCAGGAAACAAACTGAGGGTTGCTGTGGGGAAGAGGGTTAGGGATTGGGTGGCTGGGTTATGGACACTGGGGAGGGTGTGTGCTATGGTGAGTGCTGTGAAATGTGTAAGCCTGATGATTCAGAAACCTGTACCCCAGGGCAAATAATACATTATATGTTAATTTTAAAAATCTGAATAAGCACCCAAATCAAAATAATAGCCAAAAAGAAGCAAATTCTTAATCACAGTCAGAACTCGCCAGGGTCTAACTTGATAATCTGTTTTTGATACACTTCAACATACCTTTTTTTTAAAAGTTAACCTTTTTTAAAAGTTAACATTTGTTTAGGGACAAGGGCCATTGTAGTTGTGAAATGCTATTATAAACATGGAATAAAATGTGGCTTATGAATCATCATACTTACTTTGAAATTCAAAAATCTAACTAATAATATACTCCATATAGCACAAAGCAACTTAAAATTGATGTACCTCTACCATTAAAATATAAAATTTAGGGGCACCTGGATGGCTCAGTCACTAGTATCTGCCTTTGGCTCCAGTTATGATCACGGGATCCTGGGATCCAGCCCACAGTCAGGCTCTCTGATCAGCTGGGAGCCTGCTTCTCCCTCCCTCTGTACCCCTCCACTCCATTTGTGTTCTCTTTAGCTCTCTCTCAAATGAATAAACAAAATCTTTAAATAATTAATTAATTAATTAAAAAATAAAATTTAACCAAGATGAAAACAGTGAAAAACAAAACTATATAAACATGGATCAAAAACAAACTAAATGTCCTAATAACTCTTATACCTTTGTCTTTTTCATTTTATATTTATATTATACATATATATTTATATATCCCACTAAAAAACACAACATTGGGAAAACATTCTATAGCATATACAGAATGTTAAAGCTACCCCCCCCCAAAAAAAAAAAAAGAAAGAAAGAAAGAAAAGAAAAGGGAAAAAAGTGAGAGGAATCAGTGTTTCATTATCTATCTTCAAAAAATAAATATTCTCTAAGTTCTTTGTAGCAACAAATTTTTGAAATTCTGCGTTAGAGGCTTTGCAGCCTAGGAGAGAAGCCTTCTTGAAAGTTAACACTAAAGATGACACAACTAATACGGTCTTGGCTTCCTCCTCCCAGAAGGGCACATCTCATCCTGCCTAAAAGCCCTGTTTACTGTAGTCACTGTGGGAAGTCCAAGCCTTCCAAGGTATGTATCATGACCCTAATTATCAACCTTATATTGCCCTCAATATTTCCTAATCTGATCCAGGATACTCCCTCAAAGAATCCCATACCCTCAAAAAGTCCTGCTCTATTATTAGAAAACTACTTATACTTTTTATCAGGACTTTCCTTTTATATTCTAGCTTTAACAAAAACCTGACTTTATCCCAATCGCAAAATACTAATACCACTAAGTCTCTTCCTAAAAAGGTCTCTGCTCCTCTTAAGTTCAGGTCACACTTCCCCAACAATCCATCAGCAAGTCTTTCTGATTCTCCCTTCAAAGTCTACCACAAATCCACTCACTTCTTTACATCTCCACTGCCAACCATTCTGGAGGTTATCACTAACCCTGGCTTAAGCTATTAGAACACCTCCAAACTGGTGTCCATTCTTCTACTCATGCTCCTCTCCAACCCACTGCCTTTAAAGTAGAAAAAGAAAATATAATTCTCTAACATAAAATCCTACATTGCCTTTCCTTTTCATTTAAAGAAAAATCCAAATTTCTTTCAAAGACCTATTTGTCTCAGATCATCTATCCTCTGTCCATCCTTCAAGTTCATAGTTTTGCCATTCTCTACCCAGCTAAATAAATTCCAGAACCATTGTTTTTCCTTCAGTTTCCTGAACATTCACTCTTCCTGAAGGCTCATCTTGAACATTCACTCTTCCTGAAGGCTCATCTTCTCCTTCACACGGCAAGATCCCTCTCTTCCTTGAGGAAGCAGCAAAATCTCAGGCAGATCTAATCCTTGCTATTCTTGCTCAGCACTTAAAACAACTATTAAACTGTATGCATACTTGTTGGTTTTTTTCTGTCTCCCCAACTAGAATGGAAGCTCCATTAGGACAGCACCATGTCTCTTTCTGCACTAATTTAGGTATTTACTGTGATGCCTTAAACAATAGCTACTCAAGGGGCGCCTGGGTGGCTCAGTGGGTTAAGCCTCTGCCTTTGTCTCGAGTCATGATCTCAGGGTCCTGGGATCGAGCCCCGTGTCGGGCTCTCTGCTCAGCAGGGAGCCTGCTTCCCTCTCTCTCTGCCTGCTTCTCTGCCTACTTGTGATCCCTCTCTGTCAAATAAATAAATAAAATCTTAAAAAAAAAAAACAATAGCTACTCAATATTCTTTGAAAGAAGAAAGGAAGGGAGGGAGGGAGGCATAAATGTAAAATAAAACCATGAATTGAATATACGCCATATGCCATTAGAAGGCTTTTCATTGTTTAAATCTAGAATTAGATAGTGTAGTAGTAATGCCAATTATGACAGGGAAGGAAAATTAACAGGCCTATCTTCAACTGACAAAACAAGAAAGGGATAAGAGTAGACATAATGCAACGTGAAACCTGCCTAAAAGGAATGTGTAAGTGGGCAAAAAATGTGGGTGATATATAACTTGAATTAGATAGGTGGCTAGAATATTTGTTATAAAGAAGAGAGTAAAATATTAACAGCTGCTTGACAAACACAAAAGTAAAGATGTACTTCAGCATTTGCGATAAAACTAGCAGAGCATTTTGCAGATATGGCTCTTTGGTTATGGCACAGGAATGGTCAGTGCATAGATTAAATTATCTGTTGATCAGAAAAATTGGGGGAAGATTATTCTTTGTAGCGTAATAAAATCCTATAGGCCACTAGCAGGCATTCTAAGTGCTTTATTATACGAAATCCAGCTTAAGGATAATAATTCTGTTAATAATGTTCCCCATAAAGGGATATCACCAGTAGTCAGTCACTGATCCAGATAAGAATTATTAAAAAATGAAAATATCTGAAGTTTAACTTTGGAAAAAATTAATCATAGGCAAAGAACAAATAATACTAATCAAAACCAAAAAGATTCATGTTTCATTTCAAATTCCATCCACAAGCTGTTCAAAATATATACACTGTGACCTAACACTTCCAAATATAGAGCCTACTAAAATATGAAACACCAGCCTTGAATGTATCACTCTAAATTTAGTACAGATGCTTCCATGAAATTAAATCACAGCTCTCATGCATAACAGGAAACATTCATCACACTAAAAGCCAAAATAATATCTAAAGTAAAATAATATAGAGGCTCCTTCCTGGATGGCTCAGCGGAGCATGTGACTCTTGGATTTCAGGGTTGTGCGTTCAAGCCCCATGTGGGGTACACAGATTATTTAAATTTAAAACTTTTTTAAAAAAGTAAAATAATAATAGCACAAGATGAGTTACTTTGTTAATCATTACTTGATAGTGTGAGAAAATATAAAACAATAGCCAGTTAAAGATAATAGAAAATACTAGCAGCTTTTCCATAAAGAAAGTAAAAACTTGATAGTTTAGCTTACTTTGGGGAAATAAAGTCTAAGTTAATTTTTTAAATTAAATATTTGACTGTTTCCACAGAAAGAACTTTATTCCATTGAGGCATCCACTTAACTTTAAGATAAGAAGTTATCTTAATCTACAGTAGTAGACAGGTATGAAATTCGAAGTACAGATCCTACCAGTTATTAGTACTTGTATGTCTTAGTATTATGTTTCAATAATGTATTTATATGTATTAGTAGTTTATAATTTACAAATTAACCATTCATCTTAGCAGATACACAGCAATGAGCTGAAGGAAACCAGAAATCATTGTCCATGATTCCTTTGTGATAGGAAGAAGGCTAGAAAGAGGAGAGAAAAGAATAATTAAAGTAAGGCACTTCTTCCAGCCTTGACATAGTAACTGGAATCAAGTTCATCTTCCCACTAAAACAACAAGAAAACTGAGCATAATACACGAAACTGTTTTTAGGTAACAGCACCACAGGCAGCAAAGAACTGGAATCCCAAAGAGAAGAAAAAGACCTGAAATTGCCTGTTTTCTGCCTGGAAGTCTTTCAAAAGGGACGTGCAAAGAGAAAATAGGAGTGTAAGTTCAAAACATGCATAAACTTAAATGTCAGAGTGAAAAGTTGGACTTTATGCTAATTACAATGTCCAATTAGAGAATTTCAAGCAGGGGAGTGACACAGCCATTACAGGTGGTAAATTAAAAGGCCAAAGATAAAACTCTGGGCCTCACACTGTCTGTATGTTTCTTTCTTTTCTTTTAATAATAATGCAAAGCCTCACCTGATCTGAATTATCTTGAATTCTAAATAAATACTCTGATTTCATAAATGTTAATTATACATTACCAGAAGAAAAAATAAAATGCCATTAGGAAAATATTTTAAAATAAAATCAGTCAAGGTGGTGTAACAAGAAACAAATTTATGCTTCTACCTGAAGGAAAAAAAAGATGGACAAAATATAAGAAATAACGGTTTCCAAGATACTGAATATCAGGCAATGAAGGACATTATGTGATCACTGAAAGAAAGAAAACAAACAAGATGAGTCCTACAATTTCCCTGACTTAATGACTTGAGAGGCTGCAGCAAAAGGAGGAGAAACCAAAGGGGATGTGAGCAGAATCCCTGAGCTGAGAAGTCAGAGCTGAGAGTCTGAGAACAGGCAGCTAGAGTTCATGGCACAGACTAGAGGAGGATGGAGACACAGTGAGAAACCTGGAGATTCGCAGTGACCTTATTCTGATATTCAGCAGAGTGCCCATGAAGAAGCTACATGAACTGGAGGGGAAAAAATGGCTGAAAAGATAACAGGGAACAACAGTTCCGCTGTTTGTATATGATTAGGAATAGCGTCTGTTTCCACCAGCCACCCCAGAAAAACTCGTAATTCATGGGGCACTAGGTAGAGCCCTGTTAGTGGGGAATCATTGGCCCCAGAGTTGATGCTACTCTGACCCTACCTAACAAATCTTATAATCAAGATCCAAAGGATCAGGCTCTTTCCATGTAACTTAACTGCACTCCCTAACAAAACTCAATGAAACATATATATAAACTATCAAAAATGAAACTAAGAGAAAAAAAGAATGTAGAAATAAATAAATGGAACACCACTGAGCTGTAGAACACCTTTTAGACACCTAATATATGTGTGATTAGAAAACACCAAGGAGACAGAGGAGGGATAGGAAAAGTATTTGAAGAAATAATGCCTGAAAAGTTTCAAAACTCAATGAAAACCAAAAACCCACAGATTCAAGAAGCTCAGTGAATCTAAGCACAAGAAGCATGAAAAGAAAACTACACTATCAGTACTATATTTGAAGCAAATAGCTTAGGAACATTCAAATACTTCATAATGACAGTGTAATAATTTTCACAAAATAAGATGATTAAATATACAAACCCTGTCAATTTTATAATTCATTTGATGAGTTCCTGGATATCTTATTTTTTTCTTACAACATTTACAATTTCTTCCCCCATAAATCAAGCAGGAATACACTAGTCTCCTTCCCTGCATAGTATATGTTGTGGCATATAGCAGGGGGAATTTCAGCCTCTCTATTTAATTGGTCTTTCTAAAATGGAAGGGTTGAAACTTTTAAGCCCTTGTTATTTCAAGTAGTACAAATTCTTAGTTATCAAACACTAATGTAATAACCAAAACAAATACTCAATAAATACTAGGTAACAAAAAAAATTAAATAAATATTTTTAAGATAAAATAAAATCAAAATAATCAATTAATTGAAGTCAATAGTTGGGTTCCAAAGACTGGCACCATATATACTGAGCCACATTAGCTCACTCATCGTCCTTTCCAAAGACTGGCACCATATATACTGAGCCACATTAGCTCACTCATCGCCCAGTCTCAGAAAATAGCCATTTCCAGAAATCACATGGCTACCAAAATATTACTATTGCTATTACAAAGAGTAAATCTAGATATCTAAACACAGATCAGACCCAGAAGGAAACTACATTACCTTTTCTTTCCTGCTACTTTTTCTTCCAGCTTTTCTGGATTCAATGTCCCTCATTTGCTTTTGCTATTGGGCTTACAAAGCCACAATTCTTGTTCTTCTAAGGAAGAACAATATCCAGAAAGGGGACAGGCCAGAGTTATCTTTGCCCTTCTGAAGTATATCATATCACCTTGACAATTTCTCCTACCAAAAGTTAGTTGCTGAGTTAAAAACCCCTGCAGTCTCCTCCAGTTCTCGCGATTTTTCACTACTTAGCTACTTCCCTCTATACTGTTATCCTCATAAGCAACTTGAGTTTTATAAATCATGTCCACAGAAGATTACTTTGTTGACCCAGTTCTAGCAGATTTTTGTTAATGATGGGCTAACCGATTTGGGTGTTTTAAAGAAAACAATAAATTACCCTAAGGCTTCTGGAGATGTTAACCTACTCCCCTCCAGCTTCAGTGAGATAAGCCTGTTTGTTCTCCACCATGTTGCATCCCATTCTCACCTCCATCCAAGTTCTAAGGCAGTTGCTGTATTATTCTCTACTTCCTATATCCCCCAAATCTCCTTGATTGCCTCTTTCAGCTTAACATTTCTTTAAAAGCAGACTTCCGGGACGCCTGGGTGGCTCAGTTGGTTAAGCAGTGCCTTCGGCTCAGGTCATGATCCCAGCGTCCTGGGTTCGAGTCCCGCATCGGGCTCCTTGCTCCGCAGGGAGCCTGCTTCTCCCTCTGACTCTGCCTTCCACTCTGTCTGCCTGTGCTCGTGCTCGCTCACTCTCTGACAAATAAATAAATAAAATCTTAAAAAAAAAAAAAAATTAAAAAAAAAAAAAAAGCAGACTTCCCTTTTCTGCCCAAATCCAACCAATCCTTCCAGTTACTGCTCAATCGAATTTTTTAAACCCCGCCTCCCATAAACCTCTGGGAAAAAAGTTGAAACTCAGCATTTGCTCCCAGAAGTTATAAACCAGCCTATATACTTAGGACCCTCTCTTTTTCTAAAGCTCTCTCCAATAAATGATGTGTTCTTCTCTCACATACTGTGTAACACAGAACCAAGAGGAGGAGTTGATGGTCTCCATTCTTTCTCCCTTATCGTCACCCCTATTGAGTCTAACCCTGCTTGTCTAGATGATCCTCTGCTCCTTCTCTTTAATATCTGCTTCCTCTATGTGCACAGGCTTTCTCTTACATACCCCTCACATCAACAATCTGAGGCAATATCTTCATCTTATAAATGGTAAGAGAGAAATTAAATAATCTGCCAAGGTCATATAAGCCTATTTCTTAATGTGCTACCTATGATGCTAGAAGATACAGAAGTATGGGATCCTAAAGACATCTGCATCAAAAGATTATTTTCAACTTTTCCTATACACCCAAAATACATGTATATCAAGAATAACTATTAAACTAAACTAATGAGAGTACTTTATAAACTGGTTACAAATTATACAGTAATCTTTAATTAATCCCTATTTAGTACGTTATCATTAAATTAGATTTTCCTGGGTGCCTGGGTGGCTCAGTGAGTTAAGCCTCTGCCTTCAGCTCAGGTCATAGTTTCAGGGACCTGGGATAGAGCCCTGTATCAGGCTCTCCGCTCAGCAAGGAGCCTGCTTCCCCTCTTTTGGCTGCCTGCTTCTCTGCCTCCTTGTGATCTCTCTGTCAAAAAAATAAATAAATAAATAAATAAATAAATAAATAAATAAATAAATAAAATCTTTAAAAATAGATAAATAAATTAGTTTAGATTTTCCTTGTGGAAAATCTATCTACTCCTTTAGGCTACCTATTTTGTAGCATGAGTAATATCTAAAGTGAGTAAGTCCTTCTAGGCCAGGATTAGTGAGTCATTCTTGATATGAAAGTAAAAATAAAAGTGGCCAAGGGGCGCCTGGGTGGCTCAGTGGGTTAAGCCACTGCCCTCGGCTCAGGTCATGATCTCAGAGTCCTGGGATCGAGCCCCACATCGGGCTCTCTGCTCAGCAGGGAGCCTGCTTTCTCCTCTCTCTCTGCCTGCCTCTCTGCCTGCTTGTGATCTCTGTCTGTCAAATAAATAAATAAAATCTTAAAAAAAAAAAAAAGTGGCCTTGCACTATATTTTGGTTTCTAACTAGAATAATGACCTAGACTTCAAACTTCCCTAAGCAGAACAATTAAGAAATAAATCAGCATCTTCTTCTTTCTAACCAAAACCAGCACCACACTGCATAATTAGAAATAGTACCACTATATGCTGGTGAAAGAAAGAAAGAAAGAGCGAGCACCAGTTTAAGAGAAATATACGTATAATACACATTTCCCTAACCCAAGGAAACAAAATTACTGATTTGAGACTTTTAAGTTTAGAACATCTTTTAGAATCCTGAGTTGTAAACTGAATATTAATAATACATTATAAGTCCACAATAGCTAAACTATGGAAAGAACCTAGATGTCCATCAACAGGTGAATGGATAAAGAAGATGTCGCATATATATACAATGGAATACTATGCAGCCATCAAAAGAAATGAAATCTTGCCATTTGTGATGACATGGATGGAATTAGAGGGTATTATGCTGAGCGAAATAAGTCAATTGGAGAAAGACAACTATCATATGATCTCCCTGATATAAGGAGATGCAATGTGGGGGGTTTGAGAGATAGGAAAAGAATAAATGAAACAAGATGGAATCAGGAGGGAGACAAACCATAAGAGACTCTTAATCTCACAAACAAACTGAGGATTGCTGGGGGGAGCGGGGGAGGGAGAAGGTGGTGAGGTTATGGACATTGGGGAGGGTACGTGCTATGGTGAGTGCTGTGAAGTGTGTAAACCTGGTGATTCACAGACCTGTACCCCTGGGGATAAAAATATATGTTTATAAAAAATAAAATATTAAAAAAAAATAATATATTATAAAATACTGTTTCTACCTGAAATGTATTTTTCAAAAGATTTTCCACATCCCTAAATGTGAGTTTATGTTGTTGTTTTATGACCAAAAGTAATTCCTAGAAATAAATGCATCTCTTATTTCAGAGTGAAAAAGGAATAATGATTTCATTTATAGAACTTTTATGCTCCCCTATCATTCCACCCCCTAAAAAAAAGAGACCATACACTGCACTGCATACACTACAGAGCATCACAAATTTCCAAAATAATTAAACATGAATCCTAAAATGCCTATTTCAATCTTAGGAAACCAACAGAAGTAAATAGTACAAGTTATTGGATGAATACCCAATATTAAAAAAAAGTAAACACTACACTCAAATTCTGAAAAATGAAAACTATATACAGGGAAAAAATTATATCTTTTAGAAAAGCAAATCATGCTTCCACCTCTGAACTAGCAGATGTGTGGTGAGATAAATCAGTATTCCATAAACAGGTAGTAATTTAAAGTTCTGAGTTCATATATCAAAAAGTATTTATCCTGGACAATGAGTCAAAGAACACACAACTACTGCAGCTATAATTATAGTAACGCACTGAAAATAATCAACAAAATTACTCAAACCTGAAAAATACCTAAATAATAGTTGTTAGAAATAGGTTTTCTCTGTACAGACTGTATCTTCCAACTACTTGCTTTCTTTCCTGCTTGAATATTTTTTAAATACAACAACAAAATTCCAAGAAGAATGTATAGTTTCTGTGTCACACAATAATTCAAAATAAATCGTTCTCTGAAACATCAGTTTTTATTCAGAGTTTGAATTCATAAGAATGTTTTTGGAATTCCTGAGTCTTTATGAGACACAGAAATCTAGAAGACAAGTCATTAAACTTCCCTAAAACTGAGGATTTCAAAGACTGAATTTCAAGTGCAAAGTACTACCTATTCAAAAGAGTCTGTCCTTGAGTTTCCTTCAAAGCTTCCTGATTTACCCAGGCTAGTGGTTCCCAATTCTGCCTGCAATAAGAATCACCTGGCAGCCTTTTTAAAATACCAAATCTTGAATCCCATGACCAGTGATTCTGACCCAATAGGTTTCTGAATGGGGTGCTGGCATCAGTATTTTAAAGCTCTAATGTACAAAAACATTTGTGTCCTTAATAATCAGTGTTATGCAAAATCACACTGAAAATCACAGAGCTTTTTTTTTTTTAAGTGTTAGATTACAACAGTCAAAAAATTTATCAGGGACACATTTTTTAAAAAAGACAGAAACTAAGAAAATCTTTGCAGGGTTTTACATAGATGAAGTGGTTAAGAACACCTAAGTACTAAAAAAGACATGGCACTTTATCTCGAAAAGACCTGAGGTTCGCTTATCAAAAGTAAGCATCAGAAGGGTTGCAACTTCTGAGTTTTTGTAAAATAGTAGAAAGAGTTATCTAAATTTAGACAGAAAGTTGCAAGACTACAGGATGGGTGTGGCTCATAACCCAACAGATGAACAGAGGTAGCCAATAAATGATGAAAGAGTGCACCTGTGTAAGTTTTATGCATTCCTAAGCAGCTCAATTCATCTAGGTAGTCTTTGGCATTCACCTAGCACTTCTTCCAGATTTGTGCATGAACAAATACAAAATCAGATTATGTTCAAATTGTTCCCCAATATATCATTGCATTGGAACAAATTCATGTTTTTAAAGCAGGCTTTATAGCAGAATTGACTCCACAGTCAGACTTAAGAATTACTGTCTTAAAATACATACAGCTGAAAATCTAGTTATACAGATTTCTAGTTACAATATATACTTATTATGTGACTACTAAATAATGAAGCTGGTTCATCAAAAAGAAGTTTCTATTACGTTTAATTCCCATGTAGTATATGGAATATAGCCAATATTCAGTCTACTTTGTATTCAAAAGGTAAACCAATATTTCTCTTCCATAAGTTGTGCTGAGAATTATCTGTACCACTACACTATTTCAGAAGAGAGCTGACTGTATTCTGACAGATGTAATTGTATATTTACTCATATTTGTTCAGCTTTATTGAGATACTAATAACAAAACATATGCAAGTTTAAAGTGTACAACATAATGATTTGATACATGTATATATTGCAAAGTGATTATTACAGTAAAGTCAGTTAATACCTCCACCCCCTCACATGATTGTCCTTTGTTCTTGTGGTGATACACATTTAAGATCTACTCCCTTAACAACTTTCAAGTATATAATACTGTACTGTTAAATATAGTCACATGCTGTACATTACATCCCCAGAGATTATTCATCTTATAGCTGGAAGTTTGTCCCTGCTGATCAACATCTCCTCATTTCTCTCCTGCCTCCACCACCTCCCAGTTTCTGACAATCACCATTCCAATCTCTATTTCTATGAGTTGACTTATTTATCATAATGAACTCAAGTCCACCCTGTTGTCGCAAAAGAAAGGATTTTCTTCTTTTCATGACTGAAAAATATTCCACTATGTATATAAACCACATTTTCTTTATCCATTCAACCACTGATGGAGGTTTAGATTATTTTCATATCTTGACTATTATAAATAATACTGCAATGAACACAACAGTGAAAGTATCTCTTCACAATAATGATTTCATTTCCTTCTGATCTATATCCAGAAGTGGGATTGCTGGATCATATGGTAGTTCTATTTTTAATTATTGGAGGTATCTCCATACTGTTTTTCAAAGTAGCTTTACCAATGTTCATTTTCAGCAATGGTATACAAGAACTCTCTCTTCTCCACAGCTTTGTCAACACTTGTTATCTTTCTCTCTTTGATAATAGCCATTCTAATAGTTATGAGGTAACATCTCATTGTGGTTTTGACTTGCATTCCCTTGATGATTAGTGATACTATTTTATCATGAGTCTGTTGGCTATTTGTTATGTGTTCCTTGAAAAACTGTACTAAGATTCTCTACCATTTCGGTGGGGGGGGGTCTGTTTTTGTTTTTGTTTGCTATTGAGTTGTAGGAGTTCCCAATATTTTGAATATTAGCTCCTTGTCAGATAGATATTTGGCAAATATTTTCTCCCATTCCTAAGATTATCTATTCATTTTGCTGAATGCTTCCTGCTGTGCAGAATCTTTATTTTTGCTTTTGCTGCCTGCACTGTTGGAGAGAGGTTCAATTTCATTCTCTTGTATGAATATCCAGTTTCCCAACACTATTTATTAAAGAGACTATTACTCTTGGCTCTCTTGTCAAATATTAGTTGACTATATACAGCATGGACTTATTTCCAAGCTCTCAATTCTGTTTTATTGGTCTACATGTCTGTTTTTATGCTATATCATACTGTTCTGATTGTTAAATGTTTATAATAAGTTTGAAATCATTAATTTGATACATTCAGCTTGATTCTTATTCAAGATAACTTTGGCTACTCAGGGCCTTTGTGGTTCCATTCAAATTTAGGATTCTTTTCTCTATTTGTGTGGGAAATCCCATTGGAATTTTGATAGGGACCGCATTGATTCTATAGATGGCTTTGGAGAATAAGAACATTTTAACAATATTAATTCTTCCAATCCATTACCACAGAATATCTTTCCATTTATTTGTGTCTTCTTCAATTTCTTTTACCAATGTCTTATAACTTTTCAGTGTATAGATCTTTCACCTCCTTGGTGAAATTATTCCTAAGAATTTTTTTGATGCTATTATAAATTGGAATGTTGCTTTTATTTCTTTTTCAGATAGTTCATTATTAGTATATAAAAACAACTGTTTTCTGTATCCTATAACTTTACTGAATTTATTAGTCCTAACAGTTTTTTGGTGGAGTCTTTAGGGATGTCAATATATAAGACTGTATCATATGCAAATGGAGACAATTTTACTTCTTCTTTTGCCATCATAATATCTTTTATTTCTGACAGGTGTAATTTTAAATGAATAAAAAAATACAAAGAAAATTCACCTTACAACTTCTCAAAATAAAATAGCTGTTAAACATATGAAAAGATGTTTATTTTCACTCATAATTAGAGAAGTATAAATTAAAACTGTACTAGAAATCATTTTTTACATACCAGACTAACAAAATTTCAAAAGTCTGACAACATACTCTGTTGCCCAGATTAAGTAGAAATGGCACTCTTAGATATAGTGGGTATACAAAACTGTACAAGGTCTATAAAATAAATTCATAATTACAATGGCAATACCTAACAAAACGACATACACATTTATACTTTGACCTAGAAATCTCATTTCCAGGAATTTACCCTGAAGATAGTCATAATATTCAAAAATACATCCGTAACAAAGTTATTTGTTCCATCATTATTTGTGATTGCAAAATACCATGAGACACAAAATTTCATACACAGTAATTTGGTTGAATATCTAAATATTATCTCTGATAGAAGGAACCAGGATTCCTAGGAGAAAGGGTTTATTTCAGAACTGGGAAAGGAACATTCAAGATGAGCCTGGGATATCTTAATATGCCAGGAAGCAAAGAAGTGTTCAAAAAATGATAGGGAAACAGTCTAGGTAATTGAAAGCAAAGATTGCTACCAAAGCTTCTATCTCCCAATATTTCACCAAAAGCAATACAAACAACAAAAAGGGAAAAATCAAAGCACACAAAAACCATGCCCTCAGGATTAAAGACAGAATGTACATACTTCAAAATAACTTTCAGTTAAAAAAGAAAAAGGAAGAAGAAGAAGAAGAAAGAAAGAATTGACCAAAGCACAAAGTATGATTTCTTACATTCATGTTCTAGATTAATGGAACCTAAGAGACAAAACAACTAAACGAAATGAATGATTCTGGATTAGATCTTGAATCAGGGAAAAAAAGAAAAAATGCCCCAAAAAAGCTCATTATTGGGACAAATGACAAAAGTCGAGTATGGAACATATTTTTGATAATAGCATGGTAATAATGCTAAATTTCCCAAATTTGATTGTACTGCAGGTATGTTCTTAAAAAATACTTAAATAAACATTTAAGAATGAAAGGACATGATGTCTTCAACTAACTCACAAATTGTTCAGGGGAAAAAAAGTAATATATAATTATATTGAGAGAGAAAACAAACTGTAGAGTATATACAAGACCAGTGCTCTAACCCCTGAGCTATGGAGCCACCTCAAACTGTAGAGTATATAAAACAAAATGTTAACAAGGAATAGAGTAGAGGGTACAGGGATATCTTTGTTTTACTCTTGAAACTCAGCTGTACGCTTTTTTTAATTTTTTTTTTTTTTAATTTGTCAGAGAGAGGGAGGGAGAGAGCGAGCACAAGCAGACAGAATGGCAGGCAGAGGCAGAGGGAGAAGCAGGCTCCCCACCAAGCAAGGAGCCCAATGCGGGACTCAATCCCAGGGCACGGGGATTATGACCTGAGCCGAAGAATAAAGAGATAAAAGCCACTAGCTGCAAGACTTCTGATTCCACTCAAGATAGTGAACCAGGCATTTCTTTACCCAGCTGCATAAAGCTACCAAAAAGTGACAAAATATATGAAACAACAGCATACAAGCCACTGGACATCAGGCAATGAAGGACAGTAAACCCTGAGAGAGACTACAGATCAACAAACTGAGTGCTAAGGTTATCTCAGCTCACTGAATGGAGAAAAAAATCCGAAGAGGAAGAGCCATACAAAATTCAGTAATACCTGCAAGTTAAAGAGACTGAGTTCAAAGCACAGAGCACCAAGATAGTAACGCTGCCCTCTCTCCAGGGACAAAATTCTTGTTCTGGAGAAGGGACAAGAACAGAGTAGTTCAGAGGAGAGAGCAGCACTAAAACTCAGAAGATCTGCAAGATTCCCCTTGATTGTTCAGCTAAGTACGGATCAGCCCAAGGGTGTGAGGAAATTACCCTATACAAAGGGAATAACCCACTCAAAGTAATTATAAGGGAACACAGTCTACAGCTCACACAAGACCATGGAACTGTGCCAGGTCCCAATAACCACAATGTAAAACCTCATATCAAATGAATGAGTACTGAGAATGATGCTGCCTCAGTAGAGGAGATAAACTCACCCTAGACTACAAGTACTTAACAAATGTAAAAGTAAGAGCCAGGGATGCCTGGGTGGCTCAGTCAGTTAAAAGTAAAAGCCAAAAAGATCAAACTGTCTCCAAGTAACTAACTGTCACCAATCCCAAAACTAAGCTCAAGAATATTTTTTAAACTATGAAAATATTCAGAACCTAAAAAAGTAAAATCCACAATGCCTGGCATCAAATCAGAGATTACCAAGCATAAAGATGCAGAGGAAAAATGAGGAGAAAAAAAATCATTCAATCAAAATTGACCTAGAAGTAAGAAAGATTATAAAATCCAAGAAGAATAAAACAGTTACTTTAACTACATTGTAAGACATTCAAGGAAAGAATATTAAGTAGACACATGGAAGATACAAAAAAAGATTCAAATTGAACTATTAAAAATAATTCATTTATTTATGACTTGTTCATTTTCCACACAGAAATGGCTCAGCTACTCAGTTTCTCATTCCTTCTCTCCAATTCTCTACCCTAAAGCACAGGTGTGGGGCAGAAGGAAGAGCTGGGTTTGGACAGGTATGAGAAGATAAAGGAATAAGAACAAACAGGCATATTTGTAAAAGATTTATTTCTTTATGAGAAAGAGAGAGAGTACACACACACCCATGAGGAGGGGGAGAGGGTGAGAATCTTCAAGCAGACTCCCTGTTGATTGGAGAACCTAACACAGGGTGGATCTCACAACCCCTGAGATCATGACCTGAGCCGAAACCAAGAGTCAGTCACTTAACCAAGTAAACCACCCAGGTGTCCCACAAAGACATATTTAAATTTAAATTGTGGCAAGAGAGTAAGTAGTATTGCCAAGGGAAGAAGAGGAAGGAGGGATGAAGTGACATTGCTGGAAAAAGAGAGGTCAGGGAGAGAGTAAGAATTAAATTCATTGATAGGGTTATGAAAGGGTACCAGAAGCATGTTCTTCTCACGAGAAGAACAGACTAAATAAAATTAATGACAGATTAGACATTACATAAAATAAGATTAATGAAATGGAAGACACAACAATAGAAAGTGACCACAATGAAACACAGAGAAGACAGTAAAATAGAGCATCAGTAAAATGTAGTTTAACTTCAGTCAATATGTATATAATTAGAATCCCCAAAGGAGAGAAAAGAGGAAGGACTAAAATATTTTTTGAAAAAATAATGGCTGATATTTTTTTAAAGTTGTTGAGAATATCTATATGTCCACAGATAAAAGACAGTCAACAAACCCCCAGCACAAGAAAGATAAAGAAAATTACACAGAGGCATAAAACAGATTGTTTTAAATCAGTGATAAAGAAAAAAATCTTAAGCAAGCCAGAGGATAAAACATTAGGCACAATTATTTTATCAGAAACAATGCAGATAACAATAAAACATCTTTGAAATATTAAAAGAAAAAAGCACCAAACTAGAAATTTGTATATAGCAAAAATACTTTTCAAAAACAAACACAGCCTAAAGACATTTTCACATTTACAAAACCAGAAAAAATAAATTACCAGCAGACTTCTAATATAAGAAATGTTAAGGGAAGTCCAAGCAGAAAAAAAAAAAATAATGCCAGATAGAAACCTGGATCTACAAAGAAATGAAGAGTACTGTGAGTTGTAGCTCAATGGGTAAAATATAAAGACTTACGTTATTATTATTTAAATTATTCAAAAGATAATCAACAATTCACAGCAATATGATAATATATTGTGGGATTTATAACACAAGTAGAATTAAAAAGCATAACAATAATAGCATAAGGTATAGGCAGGTGAAATGAAAGTATACCATACAAGTATATTATCACAGATGATATACATATGACTATATATATGTATATGACTAAAATATAACTGTATAGTAAGTTAAAGATGTATCCTAAAGCAACCACTAAAATAACACAATAAACAATTACATTACATACCATTACAAGTATATTATCACAGATGATATACATATGACTATATATATATATGTATATGACTATATATATATGACTATATATGACTAAAATATAATTGTATAGTAAGTTAAAGATGTATCCTAAAGCAACCACTAAATAACACAATAAACAATTATAGCTGATAACCCAGCAATGTAGGTAAAAACAGAATCATAAAAAACCCCAATGCAAAATAAGAGAAAAAAGGAAAATAAAAACACAGAAAAAGCAGACTGAACAAAAAGAAAACAAACAGCAAACTGATAGATTAAAACCTGACCATATAAAAAATCACATTAAATGGAAACAGTCTAAACACACCAATTAAATGGCAGTGATGTCATATTAGGAAACAAAGCAAGACCCAACCACATACTACCTACAAGAAACCCACTTTAAATATAACAACCGAATAGGATGAAAAACACATAATATGTTAACATTAACCAAAAGAAAACTGAAGTGGTCCTACTAATATCAGAGTAGATTTCATAGTAAATAATTGTATAAGGGATAAAGAAAGTAATGTCATAAATGAAAAATGAGTCAATTCATAAGAATTTTAAAATCTTCAAAAATCAGTCACCTAATACACAAGTTAATTAATTTGTCAAAAAAAAAACCATAACAATTCTAAGCATTTATGTACCTAATAACAGAAATTCACAATACATGAAGTAAAAACTGATGAAACTGCAAAGAGAAATAGACAAATTCACAATTATAATCAGAGATTTCAATACTCATCTTTCAATAATTGAGAGAATAGGAAGACAAAAATAAGTAAAGAAATAAAAGACTTGAACACCACTATCAACCATCTTAACCTGTCACTTATAGAACACTTCACCCAACAACAACAGGAATCAAGTATACATGAAACAGTTACAAACCATATTTTGGGCCATGAAACAAGTATTCATAAATTTAACAGTACAAAATAGGCTCTTGTAAAACAATGGAACTAAGTTCATAATCAACAGCAGAAATGTCTCTGGGGAAAAAAAATGCCCCAAATATTTGGAAATTAAGTATGAGACTTTGAAAGAATACATGGGTCAAAAAAGAAATTTTTAAAAAAAGTTAAAACATATCCTGAGCTGAAAGAAAATGAAAATATATAGCATATAAAAAGTTCTAGGATTCAGCTAAAACCATACTCAGAGAAAATTAAGAAAACTATAATCTTATATTACAAAAGAAGATAGATCTTAAATCAATAATCTGTTTTTACTTATTAAATCAGGGGAAATAAAACCCCAATTAAGGGAGAAAAAATCAATAGATTTCAGAGGAGAAATCAATGCGACAGAAAATAGAAAGTCAATGAAATCGAAGGGTAATTCTCAGATAATATCAGTAAAGTTGATAAACCTCTAGTGTGTCTAATGAGGAAAAAAAGACAGATGACAAAAACTGCCAGTATCAGGAATGAAAAATGTATTCAAAGGACAATAAAGCAAAATAATAAACAACAAAAAATTTGATATCTTAGACAAAAGTGATCAAATTCCTTGAAAAGCACAACATACCAAAGTTCACTCAGGAAGAAAAAGACTACCTTAAGAGCCCACTATATTATACATTAAATGTATAATTAAAAATCTTCTCCTGAAGTAAACTTTAGGCCCTGATGATTTCATTGGTGAATTCTATCAAACATCTAAGTAAGAAACAAAATGAATTCTACACAAATATTGCCAGAAAACTAAAGAGAAAATACTTTCCAACTGTCCTATGAGGCCAGCATCACCCTGATACCAAAACAGGGTTTTGCTACAACATTACAAGAAAAGACACCTGCAGACCAATATACCTCAGTAAAACTAAGAAAAGAATTTTTTAAAAAAATTTTTTAGCAGACTGAATCCAAAGATTTTTTTTTTAATGGGCAATATATAAAACTAAGTGGAGTTTAATCCAGGAATACAAGATTGTTTTAACATCTGAAACATCTAAAAATCAATGAACACATTTTAATATATTATGAAACTGAAAAGAAAAAACAATACAATTATCTAAGCAGAAAAAGATAAACCACTTGACAAAACCCAACATCAGTGCATGAAAAAAACTCTCAGCTAAGTAAGAATAGAAGCTTCCACAAGTTTATAAAAGATATCTACAAAAAACTTACAGCTAACAGCATACTTAATGGTGAAAGACTAAATGTGTTTCCCCTAAGATTAGCAACAAGACATGGATATCTATTTTCTATACGTCCATCCAGGGTTTGTGCTAGAGGTTCTAACCAGTACATAAATGAAAGAAAAGCAAATAAAAGACATCCAAATGGAAAAGAAAAGGGAACTGTCTTTGTTCGCAGAAGAGAAAATCACCCGTGTAGAAAATCCAAGGGAATCTACAAAAAAGCTACAAATAAGCGAATTTCACAAAGTTTAGTTTACAAGATTAGTATACATAATAAAAATGAATAGTGAGAAACTAAAATTTTTAAAAAATACTATTTAGGGGCACCTGGGTGACTCAGTGGGTTAAGCCTCTGCCTTTGGCTCAGGTCATGATCTCAGGGTCCTGGGACTGAGCCTGGCATCAGGCTTTCTGGTCAGCAGGAAGCCTGCTTCCCCCTCTCTCTCTGCCTGCCTCTCCGCCTAAGTTGTGATCTCTCTCTGTCAAATAAATAAATAAAACCTTTAAAAAAAAAATACTATTCAGAAGAGTATCAAAAAAAACATAATGTACATAAATCTGAAAGACCTGTATACTGAAAACTTGTAAGACTATTCAGAAAAATTAAAGAAAATACATAGCATGTTTACAGACTGGAAGACCCAATACTGTTGATATACATTTTCCTGAAATTTATCTATATAGTCAATACATTCCAATCACAATCCAGTAGCTTTTTTAAAATAGGAATTAACAAGCTAATTCTAAAATTCATATGAGGGTGCCTGGATGGCTCAGTCGGTTAAGTGTCTGCCTTCTGCTCAGGTCATGATCCCAGGGTCCTGGGATCAAGTCACAAATGGGGCTCCTTGATCCTCGGGGAATCTGCTTCTCTCTCGGCCTCTCCTCTCTCTCTCTCCCGCTGCCTTCTCCCTCTGCTGCTCTCTCTCTCTCATGAATAAATAAAATATTTTTAAAATAAATGAATATATAAAATTCATATGGAAGTGCAAAGGAACTAAAATAGCCAAAATCATTTTGAAAGAAAAAAAAAACAGAAAAATTACACTACTGACTTTGTGCTTACTATAAAACAATAAAAATAAGAAGTTATCAGTGTCAGGGTAGACAAAAACACAAATGAACATTATAAAGTATGTAGAGATAGGCTTACAAATTATAGTCAACTGATTTTCGACAAAGAGGCAAAGAAGAAAGTTTAATCTTTCCAACAAATGCTGCTAGAATAAATGGATATCTGTTTGCAAAAACAAACTTTAATCATACCTTGCCCCTTTAACAAAAATTAACTAAAAATGAATCATAAGCCTAAATGTAAAACAGAACTATAAAATTTCCAGGTGCAAACATAGGAGAAACTCTGCAAATTTAGGTTAGGCAACTGTGAGGTTTTTTTTTTTTTAGATGCAACACCAAAAACACAACACCCTAAAGAAAAACACTGATATACTGAACTTGTTTTAGGTAGAATAAATGACGACTTTTCAGCGTTAAGAGGAAAGGCTGACACATTCCTTGTTTTTTTTCGGGGGGTTTCCAACCATTGTTCACTCATCTCTCAACACTTCCTCTTTGAAAGGCAATCCTGCCCCCTTAAACCATCCCTCCCAAACTTTATCACTTTCCCTAGCCCTCTTCGCAATCCAAAAACTTCCCTGACTTCCTTAATTATTTTAGCATTTGTCTCCACCTATCCTTCACCAAAATACTTGACACTTCAGTGTCTACACTGATGATTCCTCCACTGACCCGACCTCATAAATCTTCAATATTCTATACCTACTAGTCCTATTTCTTGTTACTTTCATTATCTTACTTTTCTAAAGAGTGTAATTCCAATTAAACATGGTAAATAGAACACCTGGCTATTTCTCCACTTCTTTCCAAAATACCACTAAAATACAATGTATTTGCTTAAAGTATAAATTCACAATAACAAAGAAAATAGAAAAGGGGACAACCACAGATAAGACATGTCAACAAAACTTAAGACAATTAAAAGTAGGTAAATGGTAACTTAGAACTGTTGAAACCTAATGTTGTGCCCGAGTTTTCACATCTGAGAGACCACCAAGGAGCCAACACCAATGCAATCACACAAGGGTTTTTTCGACAAGCTTAAGCTTGGGCCCAAGTATACCCAACACACTGGAGTAGGGACTTGGACCCCAAGGTGACATGCTTAAGCTTGGGCCCAAGTATACTCGATGCAGTGGAGTAGGGACTTGGACCTCGAGCTTAGTTAAGGCAGGGTTATTTATGGGTTCCTGTTACTAAAGCAGGGTGGGGGTCTCTGCAACTAAAGTAGGTTGAGGCTTCCTAGAGTAGGGTGGGAGTCCTTAGAACTAAAGTAGGGTGGGGCTTCCTGAAACTATAGTAAAGTAGGGTAAAGTTCAGCCCTTGGACACAGGGTCTGAGAAGGCTGTACTTATGCTAAAGCTAAACCTGAGATGGGATGGCCTTAGTTTTTCTCGGCCTCCACAATAAATGTTCTGCAAAGGGTAGGTCAAGAAAAAAAGACCATGTAGGGGAAGATGGTAATCAAAAGGTACAAATTTCTACATAAAAGATCAGTAAGTACCAGATGTGTAATGTACAACATGATGGCTATAATTAAGATCACTGTATGATACACATAAAAGTTAAGAGGGAAATCCTAAGAGTTCTCTTCACAAAAAGGATTTTTTCTTTTCTTTTTATTGTACTACATGAAATGATGGATGATAACTATACCTATTATAGTAATCATTTCATAATATGTGTGACTCAAACTGTTGGGTCCCCCAAAAATTGGGTACCCCAATAATGGGTCCCTGATTATAAAGGAGCAAGACTGATACAAAGCGAAGGTCAAGAAAAGCTTTATTTCACGCCAAGAATCAGGAATCAGACCGACCGTCAAACAGACCAGTGGGGCCGCCCCTACAGAGAGGGCAACCCCTCCCTGTTTTCCAGACTAACTTTTATAGAGCAAAGGCCATGCAGTTGGGCCTGGCCACACACAGGTGGCCAATGAGATTATAACACACACAGGAAACTCCACAGTGATGCTAGGCGACCAACTGAATTACAATTTACCCTAGCAGACATTTGAACCACCCTATCACCTAGTTCAGAATTAGCACCCAAAAGGTGCCCAAAGGGCGGGGCCCATACTTCTTGGTAGCTAGGAGACAGTATGCACCCCCACTGATTGAATACCTCCACCTGGCCTGACCCACCCTTGTATTTGGACTTTTGTTACCTGGGACTGGTTTCCTGGACTTGCTTTTAAATAAGTTGCCCGGCTGACACTCTCATTTCTACTGCTCAGCCCACATAAACACAACTGTTTTTCCCCGGTTCAGAAGAAACTGGGACTTTGGACTAAGAGACATCAGGCTGCTTACCAAAAATAGAAGGATTAACTAAAGTATAACTCTTAGTACACTCAACCTACTTTCTCTATTAGGTCTTGTAACATAACAGTGTAGTCAAACCAAACACAGGACAAGATAAATCTGAATTTCAGATAAATAATAAATAATTCTTAGTGTATGGTGTCCCAAATACTGCATGCAAAATTTAACTGATGTCCTATATTTTTATTTGCTATGTCTAGTGACCCCATCTTCAGACTAGAGACTAAAGAATTTCTTTTTGGAGAATGTGAGTGGCCTAGGAAAGGAAGTTAAAGATATTAACATTAAGGAGTTCTCAATGAAATCACAGATCCCTACCTGATCATACACACCACATACACGTTCCATAGGAAACAGTTTCCTCTACAGTTTACTCAAATCATTTATGAGACATGTTTGTAAAAGAAACACTCTAATTTTTTTGACTTTCCCTAGTAAAACAAGGAAGATTTCCCTTAACTTTGAATAAGTACAATGAAATGCGATATTTAAGTAAGACAATGGAAATAAATAGAGCAGAAATCCAAGAACTATTAAGTTATGTAATATTTCATCTTTAATGCCATCAAAGAGCAATTAACAGTGCAATTTGTCCTTTATTTTTATGGTACTTAATTTTAAATTTTTTATTTATATAAGCTTACAGTTAAAAAACATATTGTTTATTCAAAGAATTTTTTGTGTGACTAACTCATCAGTATATTATTTTAGTAAAATGAATGATAGCAAAGAACATTATTTGTTAAAATATTCCATGTGATTCAGTACACAATGAGTCACAGAATTCAGAGAAGATGGGTTATAATGAAAGTTTGTGTCAAAAGAAAATAGCAGGTCTCAAGAGACTCAAGGAAATAGGGTAATAAATAAAATTAGTAAAAATGGCTCTCAAACCAAAGTCATTACAGTAATCTAGACATTAATTTTTTTTAATTTCAAAATTCAAAAATTTCAGACCTACTAACTCAGACAGGAGGTAAGGCACAAAAATGTATAATTTTTGAAACTTTCCCCCATGAGATTCTGATAATCAGCAAGATTTTGAAGCACTACTTTAGAATGCTAATTTGGGTATGCTCCTTCAACAGTATTACCTACTTGTCCTAAGCACAATTATGATGCTATATACAATAAATAATGAAATTATTCTCCTTACCTTGGATACATTGCTGACATAATTCATTTGAACAGTGCTTTCTTTATCAACTTGATTACAAAGGTTCTGTAACGTAGATGCATATTCTTTATCACTTTTTATTCTCAGGGCCATAAATTTCTTCACTGTTTCCAGTAACCGTAATTCCCAGTCTTGCAGTTTTAGCACAGCTTCATGTGAATTCTTCAGGTCACTCCCAAACCCCATTTTTGTAAGGCACTGTCTTATCCTCCACACTGCACTGTGAGCCTTCTAATCAGCACATATCTGTGTATGTAAACAGAAGGGAAAAAGATCTTAAATCAAAAGGAAATTTGTCTTCAAAGCAAAATGGTGGCCTATCCTTTTTGGGGTTAAAAAAAAATCACTACAACTGAATGCTTTCACCCCAATGTCAAACAAGATGAGGATGTCCACTCTCTCTACTTCTACTGAACATTGTAAAGGAGGTTCTAGTCAATACAATGAGACAAATGAAAAAATCTCCATGGGAATTGAAAAAGAAAGAAGTGAAACTATATTTGCAGAGGACATGAGACTGTATATATAAAATCCTAAGGAATGCAATAAAAAAAGAAGTATTAGCATTAATAAATGAGCTTAGTTAGATTACAGATTATAGTTAGATTACAGATCAATATACAAAAATCAATTATATTTCTATACACTAGCAATGATCAACCTGAAAATGAAATTATAAAACAATTCTAGATATAACCACATCAAAAAGACTAAAATATTTAGGAATAAATTTTATAAAATAAATTAAAAACCTATACTCTTAAAACTACAAAGTGTTGAAAGAAATTAAGGAGGAGTTCAATAAACAGAAAGATTGATGTTAATGGATCCAAAAGACTTAATATTATTAAGAAAGCAATTTTCTCTAATTTGATCTACAGACTGAACTTAATCCATATTAACATATGGATTTTTTTTTACATAATTTGAAAAGCTAATCTTAAAAATAATCTTGAAAAAGAAGAACAAAGCTGGAAGACTTAGACTTCTTGATTTCAAAAACCTAATGAATAGCTACAATTATCAAGACAATGTGGTACTGGCACATAGACAAACAGAGAGATCAATGGAGTAGAAGAGAGGGTCCAGATGTGAATCATCCTATTTATGACTTTCTATAAGGGTAAAAGTCTTTCAACTGATGGTGCTGGGACAACTGGGTTTCCACATGCAAAAGAATGAAGCAGGATGCCTTCCTTAGGCTATACTCAAAGAATTAACTATATCTATAACTAAACTATAACTGAAACTATAAAACTCTCAGAAGAAAACACAATAGTAAATCTCTGTGACCATGGCTCAGGAAATGGTTTCTTAGATAAGACACCATAAGCAAAGGCAACAAAATTAAAGTACATAAATTGCATTTAATCAAAATTTAAAACTTCTGTACTTCAAAGGTCATTGTTAAGAAAGTGAAAAAAGCACAGAATGCGAGAAAATATTTGAAAATACTTATCTGATAAGAGACTTTTATCTGGAATATATAATTCTTACAACTCAATAGTAAAAAGACAAACATGGGATGCCCGGGTGGCTCAGTCAGTTAAGTATCTGCCTTCAGGCTCAGGTCTAATCCCAGGGTCCAGGGACTGAGTCCCTCATCGGGCTCCTTACTCAGTGGGGGGCCTGCTTCTCCCTCTGCCTGCCACTCTGTCACTTTCTCTCTCTGACGAATAAATAAACAAAATCTAAAATATAGTATTAATAATTATAAGACAAACCAATTTAAATGGGCAATAGACATGTCTCCAAACAAGAGTTACAAATGTCCAATAAGCACACAAAAAGATGTTCAGTATCATTAGCCATTAGGAAAATACCAATTAAAATCACAATGAGATACCACATCACACCACTAGGATGTCTTTAATCAAAAGACAGATAATACCAAGTATTGGAGACTGTGAAGAAATTAGAAACCTAATATACTGCTGGTGGAAATGTAACATAGGGCTGTTCCTCAAAGTTAAACACAGAGCAATGATATGACCCAGAAATTCCACTCTTGGTTACAAATCCAAGAGGAATGAAAACATATGCCCACACAACACTTGTACATCAATATTCCAGCAGAATTGTTCATAATAGTTACAAAGCAGAAATAATCCAAATATCCATCCACTGATGAATGGATAAATAAAATATGACATATACATACAATATAGTATTAGCAAGGAAAAGGAACAAAGTATTCATAGAAGCTAAAACATGGATGAACCTTGTAAGCATTATGCTAAGTAAAAGAAACCTAGACACAATGATCTCTTTATATAATCTCTTTATATGAAATGTCCACAATGTACAGATATAAAGTAGAATAGTAGTTGCCTGGGGCTGGCAAATTTGGGAAGAAATGAGGAGTAACTGACATTGGATACTGGATTTCATTTGGGGGCAACAAAACTGTTCTAAAATTGATTGTGGTAATGGTTGCACAACTCTGTGAACAAAATAAAAGCCACTGAACTATATATACAGTTTAAGTCGGTGAATTCTTCAGTATGTGAGTTATATCTCAATAAAGTTGCTTAAAAAATCACTACAGTATAACTTATGATCATCTAAAGGTCAGTTCTCAGAAATTTCCCCCCAAATACCCTGCTTGTTTGCTATAAATCCCAAAAACCCTGATAGTATTTATTTTGCTCTCCAGACCGCTAAAATTTCAGGCAATCAATTTTTCAGGGCCCAATAGAAGAAATGATGAAACACACCCCTTATTTTTAGTTCTGGCTTAGCCATACCAGAAGTCACTTTCTTGTTAATTCAGGGAGATATTCCAAGCTATAGAGAAAAATGAGAAGAGATTTATGTTGCTAACCTCAGTGGTAACATCTAAAGAGATGGTAAAAATGTGGGTTTTCCAAATAGAGAACAAATTACAATTTTTCCCCCAACAGAAAACTGGCCAGTTTTGTGATCTATCAAGTAAGCAGAAGAGAGAAAAAAGGTTCTGGAAAACTATGCCATCAAAGTTCCCAAAGTAGCAACCTTAACATAATTAACATAATTAAGCCAATATAAAGTAATTGACTTATTCACTTTAATATCAATAGGATAATCCCAGTTTTTTGACTTTCGATGTAGCAGCTTTAAAATCTTTACTTGAAGGGGCACCTGGGTGGCTCAGCGAGTCACACTCTGCCTTTGGCTCAGGTCATGATCTCAGGGTCCTGGGATCTAGCCCCGCATCAGGCTCTCTGCTGGGTGAGGAGCCTGCTTCCTTCTCTCTCTCTCTGCCTGCCTCTCTGCCTACTTGTGATCTCTCTTTCTGTCAAGTAAATAAATAAAATCTTTTTAAAAATAAATGAATAAAAGAAATTAAAAAAATAAAATCTTTACTTGGATATACTGTATCTTTATAGGACACAAAAATTACAATGGACATTTTCCTGTTATTTTACCTACAGCTCATCTAAATCTCAGTCAAGATACATTCTGTCTTATCCCATGCTTTCAGTGGAAAAATAAGGAATAATTTTTGAGATCAAAGAAATGTGAAACATTTTCCTTTCTTTCAAAGACTATATATGAGATTGTGGTTCATTTTATTCCAAAACTTGGGATAAATATCACTTCTGCTTCTAAATACACCTACCTCTGATCTAAACTTTGATAATATTTTTTTCTTCCATTACCAAGAACTTCAAAAGGATTATGAAGAGCTCAAAAGGATAAAAAAGGAAATAGAATCTGGCAGCTATAAGAGAAACCCTCCAGTCTGTCCTAAAGGTGTATTTATACACACCAGTATTCTAGGTCTAGAAATACAAAAAAATTTCATTTATGTTACCAATCCTCAAGGAATGAAAATGATAAAAATTTTTAAAACAACTCCATAATAAATTAAGACCTTGTCTAATTGTTAAATTGTTAGAGCTTATAAGTACTTTAGGAATTAAGGGAATGATATCCTAAAGACAAATGACATAAATAAGACTATTTGTTTCAGTAGTGTTTAAGATAACAATACAAAAAAGAAAAGCAGAAATATACATCAAAAGAAAATGACTAGGTAAATTACAATGAAGGCTGCTGCATCTGATTGTAACTGAAAAATTCTAGGGACCACCATTCAAATTACAGTATATGTGAATGTGTTCACTGTCCAACCTTCACAATCATAATACGGTAGATCTGATTTCAGTATATTCATTCAGCGGAAAATCATTCAGTCCTAATAAAAAATAAGAAAATATTTTGTGTATTGATCTGTAACTGTCATTAAAACTTCTAACTGAAAAAAGTAAGACACAGAACTTGGTATGCTTACATTGTATAAAAAAGAGGAAGAATAATAGAAATTAATTTTTCTTATGAATACAAAAAATATATCCCAAAGAACATAGTGGCTGGGGCACTGGAGTAGGAGAGGGACTTTTCACTATATATCCTTTCGTACATTTTTGAATTTTGTGCTAAGTGAATAAATTGATATTACCTATTCTAAAAATATATTAATTAAAGAATTTTTGAAGAAGAAAAAAAAAATAATGAAAGCTAGATCAGCCCAGTAAAGTTTCCTAGAAATAGCAAGAGTTGAGATAGGGGTGGAAAATAACCATGATTTGTAGATTGTAACAAGTCAAAGAGGAAATGTATTCCAGGAAATAGGAGCAGTATGGGACCAAAAAAAAAAAGGAAATATGAGGTAAAGCAAAGAAAAAATGTCTCCAAAATCAACCTATACATGGCAAGCAGTGGGAGATGCCATAAAATTTATCTGCTTTATTTCACTATACAGGAAACTAATAAGGATCAAACTCCTTGAGCTGATTGGTTTTTAAGGCAAAACAACATGATCATGAATGTGATTTTTTTTAATGATTAATTTACTGGTGCTGGTTACATATGTACATTCAGTTTGTGAAATTTCATCTGAGCACCTGTGTTTCATGTACTCGGGGTCCATGTACCTCGGGGTCCAAGTCCCTACTTCACTGTGTCGGGTATACTTGGGCCCAAGCTTAAGCTTGTCAAATAAACCCTCATGTGATTGCATTGGTGTTGGCTCCTTGGTGGTCTCTCAGACGTGAAAACTTGGGCATAACAAAAAGAACAAAAACTGTTTTTAAGAAAAAGCAAAAATTTAAATATATTATCAGTAAATACCATCTTTATGCTATAACATTCACAGCATGGTTTCAAAGAAAAGAAAGAGAAAGTTCTGGGGCTCTAGGTACTATGGAAATGTGCCCAACAATACCCCAACTTCCAGAAGACTTTCTGAGGAATCAGAGTTAAACAAAATCCTGAGAATTCACACTGGATGCTCCAATATGAAAAGAAGTAGGTATAGTTAGTAGGCCAACCTAGGGAAAGTCAAGAAAATGTCTGAAGAGAGAAGCCTCTCTGCAGCAGGATAGGATGTTACAAAATGTAGACAGGGAAGCCTTGGCTTGCAATATTCCAGGCTCTGTGAAGAATTGGTAGATGAAATTAAATCCAGAAGTACAAGATGTTTAATGGAATGTCATAAGAGAAAGTAAATCTCTGGCCTCCAAACAAGGTCAAACTCAGCCCCAGCCAATATCACCCTACTACCTCCATGTCCATACAACAAAGAAACCAAAATTAAAAGTAAAACCCAGGGACGCCTGGGTGGCTCAGTTGGTTAAGCAGCTGCCTTCTGCTCAGGTCATGATCCCGGCGTCCTGGGATTGAGTCCCCCATCAGGCTCCTTGCAGAGCAAGGAGCCTGCTTCTCCCTCTGCTTCTACTTGCCACTCTGGCTGCCTGTACTCTCTCTCTCTGACAAATAAATAAATAAAATCTTTTTAAAAAAAGAATAAAAAGTAAAACCCAGCTTCTGGTCCAGATAAGATGATAAAGACCCTTCTTCCCAGCTCCATCGCATAAAACACAACTATAAACACAAGAAATGGCACAAGAGACTACCAAAGAAGAACTGTGAAGGGTTGATCAAAGGCAACCTCCTTTGGCCCTAGGACTAGAAGAACACCACATAGGCCAAGTGCCTCATGCTCTCCTTACCCAACAGGAGGTCACCGGGACCTGACTTTTCCGAACCTCCCATCTAGTAACAAAAGGCAGCCCATATATGGAGGTTAACTCCCTCAGGATCGAATAGGAGTGCCTTTGACAACAGAGAGCCAGACACCAACAAAAGAGAAATTATTTATGAGTCCCACCAAAAAAAAAAAAAAAAAAAAAAAAAAAAACCAGCCAGGAGAAACACTCTCCTTACCTGCTAGGCCTAGAGAATCCCTTTTCCCGCCAACAGAAACTGAATGAGGCAGGAAGAACCAGCAACAGAGACGGCTATCAGGTCAGGAAACTATGTCCTCACAGGTCTGAGGACCTCCTTCCCCACCAGAGATACCAGAGCAGGCAGGCAAAACTGACAAAAGGAACCCAGCTGAAGCTGCTGCTCTCCAAGACTTTCCTCTTCTGCTCAGAGACATCAGGACAGCTAGGGGGCACAGTAGGGAAATTCGACCTTAGCCCTTTTCTACTAACAGATGCTTAGTAGCTCGCCCTGAGAAAAAAATCTTCTGCTCTGTCAAGCAGCACCAGCAGGAACTAGTGGGAGCCCTAGTTACATCAGACAAGCAAAACAAACCAAAATAACAGCACAAAGACTCTGACAATTAACTGTCATTGAAACCACAGCCCATAAAAATAGGCCAAAAGGTCTGCATGCAAAACCCAAACAGAGGGACTTCCTGTGAATATAAAACATTGAAATAGATCCCAGGGTCTCTGACATTAATAGATAAAATATCTAAGATTCAACTGAAAATCACCTCATATTAAGAACCAAGAAAAATCACAGCTTGAATGAGAAAAGACAATCAACTAATGTCAACTCTGAGATGAATTAGATGTTGAAATTATCTAAAAAGCATTTTAAACCAGCTATCTTAAAAATGCTTCATCAGTTATAAATTCTCTTAAAAACAAATGTAAAAATAGAAAATCTAAGCAAAGAAATAGAAGTTATAAAAATGACCAAATGAAAATTACAGAACTAAAATATGCACTAACAGGAATAAAAAACTTCACTAGATAAGCTTAATAGAAGAATAGAGATCCTTTGATCCTTTGACAATACAATCAGTGAATGTAAGGACAGAGCAAAAGATTTCAACCAATCCAAACAAGAGAGAAAATAGACTGACAAAAAAGAATAAAGCCTTGGAGACCTGTGGGACAATAACAAAAGATCCAACATTTATATCATCTGAGTTCTGGAAAGAGAGGAGAAAGACAATGGGGCTGAAAGATTACTCAAAGAAGTATGTCCATCTTGGGGAAAAAGCTAATATAAAGTCACAGAAATCAAGACAGTGTGATCTTGGGAGGGTATAAACAGATCAATGGAACAGAAAAGGGAACCCAGAAATAGATCCACACAAAAACACTCAACTGCTTCTTGACAAAGTCCAAAAGCAATTCAGTGGTACTGAAGCAGATGGATAGCTATAGGCCAAGAAAAAAAGAGAGAGAGAGAGAGCCAGAGACAATCTTGACCTAACACCTTACACAAAAATTAAGTCAAAAGGATCATAAACTGGGGCACCTGGATGGCTCAGTCAGTTAAGTGTCTGGCTCTTGATTTTGGCTCAGGTCATGATCTCAGGGTTGTGAGACTGAGCTTGCACTGGGTATGGAGACTGCTTAGGATTCTTTCTCTGCCTCTTCCTCTGCCCCTCCATACTCCACCAGGTCTCCTGGGTGTGTGCACATGTACACACATGTGTGCTCTCTCTCTCTCTCAAAAAAGAAAAAAAAAAGGATCGTGAACTTAAATATAAACATAAAACTTCTAGGGAAAAAAAGTAAAGCTAGGCAAAGTTCTTAGCCTTGACACAAAAACATAATTCATAAAAAAGAAAAGTCAATAAATTGGGTTTCATCAAAAGTAAAAACTTTTGCTTGTGAAATGCCATGTGAACAGGATAAAAAGACAATCTACAGACTTTGAGAAAATATTTGCAAGACATATCTAACAGAAGACCAGTATATAGAATATAGAAAAATCTCTCAAATTCAACAGTTAACAACAACCAAAAATCGAACTACAAAATGAGCAAAAGAAATGAACAGACATTTCACAGAAAAGGATATAAAAATGGCAAATAAGCACATGAAAAGATATTCAACATAATTAGCCATCAGGGAAACGCAATTAAAACTACAACAAGAAGGATGTCTTGCTGGCTCACTGGTCAAACATGTGATTCTTGACCTCAGGGTCATGAGTTCAAGCCCTACGTTGGGCATGAAACCTACTTAAAAAATAAATAAAAATAAGGGATGCCTGGGTGGCTCAGTCAGGTAAGCATCTGCCTTCAGCTCAGGTCATGATCCCAGGGTCCTGGGATTGAGCCCTGCATCAGGCACCTTTCTCAGTGGGGAGCCTGCTTCTCCCTCTGCCTGCCAATCCACCTGCTTGTGCTCTCTCTCTCTCTCTCTGACAAATAAATAAATAATATTGTAAATAAATAAATAAATAAAATTATTTTAAAAGCTACAATGAGATATCATTACCCACTTATCAGAATCGCTAAAATAAAATATAATGACAAAACCAAATGGTTGTGGTAATATGGGAAAAACCAGATCACTCATTTGTTGCTGGTCAGAAGACAAAACAATACATCTGCTCTGGTTTCTGATAAAACTAAATATTCAACTACATTATGACCCAGCAATTGCAATCTTGGACACTTATGCCAGAGAAATGAAACATATCTTCATACAAAAACTTGTACACAAATGTTCATAGCAGATTTATTCATAAAAGCCAAAAATTGGAATCAGCCCAGAGATCCTTCAATGAGTGAACACATACCATGGAATTCTATCCACAATAAAAAGGAACAAACTATCAATATAGGCAACCACTTGGATGAATTTCCAAGAATCCTGCCAAATGAAAAAAGGAAATCCCAAAAATTTACATCTGTATGATTCCATTTATGTAATATTCTTAAAATGACAAAATTTTGGAAAAAGGACAGAGGAAGGGTCAGCAGGGTTTAGGGCTTACACAACAGGGGAGGAAAGCAAGTGTGGTTATAACAGGGGAACACACGGGATTCTATTGTTTTGGAACTATTTGATACCTTGACGATAGTAGTGGATACATGAGCCTAGACTGGTAGTAAAATTTTATAGGACTTAATATACACACAACAAATGAATATAATTAAAACTGTGTATAATTAAAATTCATATTTCTATAAATAACATTGGTAGAATGTGTCAATATTAATATACCAGTCGTCATTTTATATTTGGTTTTGCAAAATGTTATCATTGGGTGAAACTGAACAAAATGTACCAGGGATTGTTATTTCATACAACTGTATGTTGTCTACAGTTACCTCTAGAGAAATTCCAATTTGAAAAAACGTTATGTCCAGATCTCAAACTATAGCTCTGAGGAAGAACAAGATGTGGAGAGGCATTACAAATTCAGCTACATTCTTCCAGAAATAATACGAAAGAGCTGCCTATGTTAACCCTATGGAAGATGAAAAAAATGGCAAGGGAAGCATTCAGTTAGTTACGCTGCAGCCAAAAATTACAGAGAGAGACATAAACGCAGAATGGCAGGTCAGAGGGGCTATTATATCATAGACTGATATGTAATGTAAGTTCCAATCAGTCAGGGAAGCACTCTGTTCTGCTCCCCCAGTGAATCTCCACTGCTTAAAACTTAAAACTTTATTGCATACAGCGGCAATAAATATCTATTAAATGAATTAGGTACACAGCCACAAGCACTGTACATGCATTCTCTTGTGCTCCACAGTCCCTACCTCGGAGTCTTTATTCTTTATTCTTTTCTTTTTTTTATTTGACAGAGATCACAAGTAGGCAGAGAGAGAAAGGAAGAAGCAGGCTCCCTGCTGAGCGGAGAGCCTGATGCAGGGCTGGATCCCAGGACCCTGGGATATGACCTGAGCCAAAGGCAGAGGCTTAACCCGATGAGCCACCCAGGCACCCCTTCATTCTTTAGTCTTAATAATACCAGGTATTGGGGCGCCTAGGTGGCTCAGTGGGTTAAGCCTCTGCCTTTGGCTCAGGTCAGGATCCCAGCGTCCTGGGATTGAGCCCCGCATCAGGCTCTCTACTCAGCAGAGCCTGCTTCCTCCTCTCTCTCTGCCTACTTGTGATCTCTGTCAAATAAATAAATAAAAATCTTTTAAAAAATAATAATAATAATAGGTATTAATTTTACAACCCTAACGTACAGGTTCAAATTCTAACTCCTTTGCCTGATAATCAAAGCAGGCCCCACATAACCTCCCACCCTCAGCAATAGTACCGCACCTTACTACTTATGGCTCCTTAAATTCAGTCTGTGTCTTTGAAGATATTCCTTCAGTCCAAACTCTCTTCCTCCCTTGTCTATCTAAAGAATTATCAACAGCTAAACTTTAAAGTAGTATTCTCTGTGAAGGCTTCTCCGACTAACCCCACAATCATAACCACCACGGCTGATTTACGTGTTCCCTTTCCTCAGATCTCAGGCATCACCTAAGTATCTGTGATGAACATAACACTTCTCATGGTATATGTTAGCTATTTGTTGAAATATATTTCTCCCATTAAACTCTGAAATAGCACATATTTTTCATCTTTACATCACTGGGGCTTAAGTTACTACCCAGGATACAGCAGGCATTCAATTTACTGCAAATAATTGCAAGAGCAAACTCATTTTTTGAAAGATTTATAAATGAACTTTTAAAATAAAAATAACTATAATTGAATAGACAGTAAGTACAAATCAGATAAAAACAGTATTATACAAAAATGCATGCATGTTATTAGCAAAGACGCCTACTTTTAAATAGCATCTTCTAAAAAGTGAAAATAATGAAACTAATATTGACTATATAGGTTTATTTAAATTTGTTTTATTTGGCTTGTTATTAAGAATCAAGTGAGTTATGGTGAGTTTCTAATTTACCAGAGTTATTAAAAACTTGAAAATAACCATTAAAATTGCTACATTTTCAAAAGTTAGAAGTTCACATTGTATAAAAGAAATCTACACATACTTTTTTTTTTTTTAAGATTTTATTTATTTATTTGACGGACAGAGATCACAAGTAGGCAGAGAGGCGGGCAGAGAGAGAAAAGGAAGCAGGCTCCCTGCAGAGCAGACAATCCAATGTGTGGCTCGATCCCAGGACCCTGGGATCATGACCTGAGCTGAAGGCAGAGGCTTTAACCCACTGAGTCACCCAGGCACCCCGAAATCTATACATACTTTTAAACAAAAATGGAATTTATTGGGGCACCTGGGTGGCTCAGTCAGTTAAGTATCTGCGTTCACCTCAGGTCATGGGATTGAGCCTCACATCAGGCTCCCTGCTCCACGGGAAGTCTGTTTCTGCCTCTCCCTTTGCCTACCACCCCACCTACTGTGCACTCACATGCTCTCGCTCTCTCTCTCTCTCTATATATATATATAAAATAAATAAATAAATTGTCTTTTAAAATGGCATTTATAAATAGCAAAATATAAAACTGGTAACTAGTTTCCTTAGTAGGATAATAGAATTCTCATTGTATTTCTTGTAAGTGTAAGAATATATGCAAGTATTTATTGTAAGAGGTCTTCTATTTTTCAACTTTTGGCTCCACAACTGGCAACTTTTACATTCTCTGAGAATACAGATGTAAATATTGTTTTTATATAGCATAAAGAAAGTTTATTGGGTATTGAATATTCTCTTTCAAGTAAGGGTGATTTATTTTAACACAGATAATGTCTTGTGGTCAAAAATGTCTCTTTAGTTATTTCCTTTAACGCTGACAAAGAAATTCAAATATACCACGAAGGTAGGCTGATTTTTTAAAAATCTGCAAATAAGTGAATAATAACTGTAATAGAAATGGGAAATATTTCAATATTCCCCCAAAAGATATTTTCACAAGCTGGCAAGAAATTCAATGAGTTTGAATTTATAGTCCTTGACTAATAAAACCATCAAAATCAGTTTATGGTTCAAATTACTTTATTACTATATGTTTGTTCATTAATAAAGACTATAAAATCATTAATCAGTTAAAGCACAAATATAATTATCTAATGGCATTTCTTACCTTTCATATGCTTCAATACTGAAAGAAATCAGAAATAGTGACTCTAGTCTACGGCCATACCACCCTGAACGCGCCTGATCTCGTCTGATCTCGGAAGCTAAGCAGGGTCGGGCCTGGTTAGTACTTGGATGGGAGAAATAGTGACTCTATTTGAACAAAATATTAAGCTGCCTGCAGCAAGACAGAAACAAAGTCATAAAAAGCCACCAAGTACGCAAGTAATAACCAAGATTACAAACCAAAAAACCGAGGTCATCTGAATACAAAGTGAAGTGTTTTTTTCATAACCAGTTAAACAGGCAGGAATGAACAGTCACCAAAGTTTAACTACAAAGACAACATCATTCATTACCAGTTAATATATGCTACCTTGGCCAACTTACAGATTCAATATTTAAAACTCCTCTCATGCATTTGAAAGTGTTGCTTTTAGTTTAATTTAAAATAAAAGTTAATTCAACTGAAACAGCCCTGGATTGTCCAGCCAGCTACTGGAACAACATTAATGGGTGATAGTATTCCACTGAGAAGGAACACCATACAATCTCTAAACAAATGAAGAATATGTTTGTTTTTAAATGAACTGTTTTTGAATTTCAAAAATGTATTTGAAGTACTGACTTCAAATGGAGAGAGCAGAATTATTAACAGAATTTTCTTCTTTGTTTTAAAGTATTAATATAAATCAACAAGTATTTATTGAGTTACCATGCAGAGATACTGTTAGGGGTACAAAGATAAATAAAATTTGGATTACTACCTTTAAATACTTATAGTACATTAAGAATAAATAGACAACTTCATAGGTAACAATGATACAATTCATTCAAAAATCATTCAGCCACATGTATTGAACATCTATATGTCAGACATATTTCTCCATGCCAGGAATATCAAGACCCATAAGATTATAGGCTTGGTCTCAAAAGCCCACAATTTACCAAAGATGACAAACATGTAAACATACAGATGCCATATATTTCAACTGGTTCACAAATATAAATGTGTTACAAACTCGGTGGGGATACAGAAGAAGCATGCATCTTTCTAGAAGTCACGAAGGAAGGTGTCACAGAATATAAAGCATGAGGTATAAAGTGCTACAAAGACACAGAAAAAGGAAAGAGCACAGCTGAGTAGGGAGCTCAAAAAGCCTTTATTAAGAGGAGAACATCAGGTCACAATAATATACATGTATCACATAGTGCACCTGAAAACACCCAACATTATACATCAATTGTACATCAAGAAAGTTGGAAAGCATTTTTTTTTTTAATTAAAAAGAAGAGAGAACATTTCCAACAATCCTGGAGGGCAGTTATGAAAGGAGTACATGCACATGGGTCTATCTGCAAACATACATGTAGGAGGTGGTTTTGGGAACAGACAGTCCTGGGTTAAAATGCTAACTCCACCATTTAAGAGCTGTATAACTACATTTTAACTAACCTTCTGGAAGCCCAATTACCTTATCCTTAAAATTGGGATAGTAAAACCTACTTTGCAGGGTTGTTATGAACATTAGTCAGATAAAGTATACAATGTGCCTGGCTCTGGAGACACTTATTAAAAAGAAGGGGTCCAGACTGAGAACAACGATCATATTAATTTGAAGGTGGCAGGGCAGGATGGTTCTGTGGTGCAGTTTAGAGTGAAATAAGTCAAGCAGAGAGAGTCAATTATCAAGATGGTTTCACATACTTGTGGAACATACGGAATAACATGGAGGACTTTAGGAGAAGGAAAGGAAAAGTAAATTGGGGTACATCAGAGGGAGGGACAAAGCATGAGAGACTATGGACTCTGAGAAACAAACTGAGGGTTATGGAAAGGAGCGGGTTGGGGAGTTGGGTGAGCTTGGAGGTGAGTATTAAGGAAGGCACATATTGCATGCAGCACTGGGTACGATGTGTAAACAATGAATCTTGGAACACTGAAAAAATAAAATAAAATAACTAATAATTAAAAAATAAAGTACTCATCACAAAACAAAAAAGATTAAAAGGCATACACCTTAGTAAACTAATGAACGGGTTTGTCAATGAGGCAGATCAGATTCTGATTTGATGGGCAGCCAATCAATGAAACAGACCTGCACCGTTGGAAATAGAGGATGAAGACACAACTGATATGTTCCAGCAGCAGAGAGGAGGTGTCTACTAAAAAGGGAACCTGCTACTTTACTCCAGAACTCTGTTCTTCCAGACCAAGAGACACTCTCAATTAGAAAGTCACAGTTTGGTTCCAGCACATCCTGATAACTACGGTACAGTTTCCTCTCTTCTCTCATGTTTCCCTTCCCTGTTCCTTTATTGTTCATAAAGTAACTGTGTATGTGCACAAGCTTTTTTTTTTTTTTAACTAAATGGTCACGTGCTTTTTTTTAATGTGCTTTTTTTTTAACTAAATGGTCAACATATGTTTGGTTGTCACCAAATAGAGAAGCAATGGGGGAAAATACCCCTCTCTCCACTAATGGCATGCTCAGTCAGCACTTATCTTTATATTCCAGTAAGTTATTTTGCTCTCATTGTTTAACAAAAAAAGAACAACATAAAAATCCTTGCATACCTTGTTTAATTGGAGAATTTTAATGTTTTTCATATATCATTATAAGACCAAGGACAATTTTATAACATTTTATATGTAGCTGCTACATGTAGGGCAATCTGTCTTTAAGTAGGGATAAATTACTCTAAAAGAAATGAATCCTAGATAGTTTCCCTTCAAGTCAAGCATCTTGTTGTTTAAATAAATTTCTTGTTTAAAAAAAGAAGGAATCATTACTAATAAAGCATGAGAAGGACAGCAGCTCCACACAAGACAGGACATGGAAGAGCAAGTGATGAAGGAGGGTTACTTTCCAAGGAGAAATTTAAACATAAGCAAGGTTACACAGAAAGGAAAATGTGGGGCATGTCAGTGAAACATTGTTAATCTGAAGGAAAACAGGGGAACATGGGTTAAAAAGATTAAGTACAGATACAATGCATACTACCCCGGGTGGTCTAAATTCTAGAAATATAACCATAATCTAGATACCTCTTAACCTTTTACTCTTCCTAAGTGATCAATTATTATAAAAGAGATTAGTGTTTCAATTAAGGTCAAACAATTTTATTTCCCTTCAAAGAGAACAGCAGAACAGGAAAAAGTCAAAATAATTTCTAAATCCACACGTGTACTTTCAAATAGGTTCATTAAAGTCATATAGTAGCAGAATGGCAACCATGAAGGTTTCATAAATTATAATCCAAACGAACTAAGACAAAGCCGGTTTCTACCCTGCAATGACACAGCCTCTCAGAAAGCCCAGATTAGACAAACTTCAAGAGAACGTAGAGGAAAGTCAGTTCCATTGTTGGCTTCTTTTTATAATTTAGCTTTTCTGAAAAGGCAAGGCCTAATCTCCACACCTACTCTATCCCTTCTCTAAAGTCATATCTTTCCAAATTGTTCTTCTAGAATTCCATTCAGTTTGTAAACAAATTTCCCTAAATCTCTACCTTTCAGGGCACCTGGGTGGCTCAGTGGGTTAAGCCTCTGCCTTTGGCTCAGGTCATGATCCCAACGTCCTGGGATCAAGCCCCGCATCAGGCTCTCTGCTCAGCAGGGAGCCTGCTTCACCCTCTCTTTCTGCCTGCCTCTCTGCCTCCTTGTATGATCTCCGTCTGTCAAATAAAATAAACAAAATCTTTTAAAAAAAATAATAAAAATTTAAAAAATAAATCTCCACCTTTCAACTGCTTACTCTATCTGAAAACTAGATCCCCATAAAACATAATGCTCACAGGTGGAGGCCACACCTTCCCTACATGGTACAACCCATAGCCATGGGACTGAGGGGGTAGAAGGATGGGTAACATTATCCTGATTCCTTAGTGCCATGTCCAAATCACTGCTCTTCCAATCTCATTCAAAAATTTCTTCCTATTCAGCTTTAACAAGTCCTATTCCACTTACCTCTGTTGTCTCCAAATCTTTGAGTCTCTACCTGCCCCCAAATCTTATTCTCTAATTCAATTCTTATCTTCATCCATGGAGATTTTAACATCTGCACCCTCTCTCTTCTCCAAAGATCCAGTCAATGCAACTTCATTTCAACTATCCACTGCTATTGCCCATAGCCTAAATCCTAAACTGTTTCATCTCTGCAATGGTAAATTTTAATATTCTAGTTTTAGGCCATAACCTACTATTTACCATCTCTCTGGTACAGCTGTTACTATACGTACTCTCCAACCTCACAAAGATGTCTAGCCATCCACTGACTGAACTATATTCCCTAAAATGCTTCAGGACCCCCGTATTCTCTCCCTTTTAAGGTATGCCACTGAAAATCCAGAGGTTGGATTTTTTTTTTTAAGATTTTATTTATTATTTATTTGACAGACAGAGATCACAAGTAGGCAGAGAGGCAGGCAGAAAGAGAGGGGGAAGCAGGCTCCCTGCTGAGCAGAGAGCCCAATGTGGGGCTCGATCCCAGGACCCCGGGATCATGACCTGAGCCGAAAGCAGAGACTTTAACCCACTGAGCCACCCAGGTGCCCCCAGAAGTTGGATATTTTTAAGAGTAAAATGGGGTGCTACTCTTTATTAGTCCAGGACAACAGATATAAACCTGGACTGCCCCAGGCAAACTGGAGCATGTAACCCCCATACTTCTTTCCCTACACTTACTAAATTAGCTGACTTCCCTTGACCTTTTGTCTTGATATGGCATTTCTCTTAACAACCTTCAGCTCTGAATCAATCCTTCTTCATTTCCTCTAGCCATTTTTTTTTTAAAAGCTTAGCTAATCAGTACTTTGGGATTGTGTTCAGATCACCTCCTCCAGGCAGGCTTCTTGGCCTCTACTCTTTGTTATCATAGCACTCAGAAATGACAGTGCGTTATATTCATAACCACATATTCACGTACTCAATAAATCTTCAAGTTTCACTCTCTTTGTGTTTATTCTACAATGCGTCATATGAGAAATGACTATTTTTATAATTTCATTTAGGTTAAACAAGTCAAAAAGAAGTACTTCTAAATTAACAGCAATTATACTAATAAAAACTAGCAGGTTTTTTCTTATTCTGAGCTCCTTAAATTTTATCATCCTTATACATTCAATTACTCTGGTTTTAGGCTATTATTCTCTCCTGGTATTTCTGTCTTCCTACATAGCCAATAAATTTTGGAATTATATGGAGCATAGGTAAAATTCAAAGGACAAGCAGGAAAAGCAAATTTCAGAATATGCACATCAATGATCCTGTTTCTAAAATTATACAAACATAAACATGTGTTTTTTATATATATATATATTTTTTAGTACAAATTCTTATAAATCAAACTGTTAACATTAGCTACTTCTGAAGACTGAAACCTGGAATGGCAAGAAGAACATCACTTTCTATTTCATTTATTTCTAGTCTGTATATTTATCATAAGCAGGTATTTGTTTTATAATGCAAAAAAATATGTAAGAAAAAGGAAAGACTTCCTAACAAACTTTTTTTTTAAGACTTATTTATTTGAGAGAGCATGCAGATGTGTCAGGGAAGGGACAAGGGAGACAATCTTCAAGCAGAGCCCCCACTGAGCATAGAGCCTGATGCTAAGCTCAATCCCATGATCCATGAGATCATGATCTGCATCAAAACAAAGAGTCAGACACTTAACTGACTGAGCCACTCAGGCGCCCCCTCAACAAACATTTTAAAACTGAATATTAGTAAAAATCAAATTTCACAGATGGAATGCTTAATAGTAAAAAAATTTTCTCTTTCAAATATATTTATTTTATTTAGAAAATGAAAAAGATGCTTACATCATGATAGCTACTTCTCCAAAAAATCTCCCAATTATATTCTCACTCAGAGAGTGCTCTGGCTTCATCTCTATCCCTCTTCTAGGCTCCTGAAAGAATTCCAGCTCTAACTGAGCACCTCAACACTGAATTGATCAAACCACACCCAGCCAATACTGTGGTCGCCCAGCAAAGGAATCTGTCCTTTTGCACTAGGTCTTAGTAAAAGTCTTCCATCCATTCATTCATTCATTCATTTATTCATCCAATAGTATTTATTCAATGTCTATAATATGCCAGGCACCGAGTGAGGTCCTGGGTATACAAAGATATTAAAAAAAAAAAAAAAATTACTGGTCACAGCCTCAGAGAGCTTATTAAGGAAAAGCAGTTCTAACATACAGCAGTAATTGCCACAGGAATCCCTGTACAAAGTATAGTAGAAGCACAGAGTATAATCTAAACCTGGCTGAGCAAAAAGAAGGAAAAGCTTCGTAGACTTCCTTAAACTACCATGAGCAGTCCCTTCCTCACAGACACTTTCTTCTATCCTCTCAGCTAAAATATCACTCTCCCTTCTTTAAAAATGCTGGTAAATTATTACTTCTTACTGCTTCCCCACAAAACATCACTTGTTCCTAAATGCCATATGATGCTTAAAGAAAACCAACCAAATCTGTAAAACTCAAAAGCAAGCAAGGAAAGGAGGAGAATACTCACTGAATGCCAGCTCTACACAAGTACCAGAGAGAGCAGGTACTTAAATCTTTCCTCATTGTGCCTAGTTCTGGCTGTTTCTACAAACATGCTTATATATCATTTGCATTTAATCTGCTTCCTGCTTGAAACTGGGCATTTTTAAAAGACAAAATCTTGGACTGTTGCTGCTTTATAATGTTCATGGAGACTAAATATACATTCCTAAGTATAACCACCTGGTTAGAAGGTGAGGGTGGGTAATGGTGGATAGTAGAGGCAATCCTTCAGATATCTGTCATTTTTTTTTTAAGATTTTATTTATTTGACAGAAAGAGAGAGAGATAACACAAGTAGGCGGAGAGGCAGGCAGAGAGGGGGGGGGGGAAACAGGCTCCCTGCTGAGCAGAGAGCCTGACGAGGGGCTCAATCCCAGGACCCTGAGACCATGACCTGAGACGAAGGCAGAGGCTTAACCCACTGAGCCACCCAGGCGCTCCTAGACTTCTGTCATCTTAAATGAATTCCAATAACTGACTAGTGTGAGTGGATCAAATGCAACACAGATCTCCTCGTTTTCTTATCCTTAATTTAATGCAACCAAATATAAAAACCTCAGCCAATGTCCATTTAATGTTGGAATGATGGTTTAAAAAAAAAAAAGAAAAAAGCTTGGAATAAACAATTTTATCTCCAGCAACCTCAGAGAAATGGAAAGAAAGAAGCAAACTGCAAATAAGTTTTAGATGAGTAATGTTCGAAGAAACCAGGCAATTCCCAAGAGAGACACGAAGTATACACAAACTATATCTCTTAAAGAAAACATAAATCATGAAAAACAAGAGGGATTGTTCAAAATTAAAAGAAAACAAAGATATATAAGAATCAAATGCAATGCATGAAACCTGATTGAATCCTGGATCCAGAAATCTCAGGAAAAAATTTTAGGGAAAACTGGGAAGATCTGAATAAGGACCATTAATTAAAGATATTCTTAAATTAATGTTAATTTTCCTATATGTGATATTGATATTATGACCATGCAAAAAATTGTCCATGTTCTTAGGATACGCATGATAAAAACTATATATTATCATACTCTCAATATAGTTTCAAATAACTTGAAAAATATATAAATAGGGACACCTGGGTGGCTCTGGAGGTTAAGCGTTCGGCTCTTGATTTTGACTCAGGTCATGATCGCAGGGTCCTGGGATCTAGCCCAGAGTTGGAATCAGCCTCAGTGCAGAATCAGCTTGAGCTCCTCTCCCTTTGCCCTGCCCCCCTGCTTGTGCACATGCGAATGCTCTCTCAAATCTTTAAAATACATACATATAATAAATATAAATCTTTAAAATATGCACATATATGAAGAGAAAATGTGCCAAAATGTGAACACTGAATGACTACAGATGAAAGGTAATATGGGTGTTTACTGTCCTACATTTTCCATTGTTATGTAGCACTGAACTTTATCATAATGAGACGGTAAAGTGATGGGAAGATAGAAGGCATGCGAGGAGGCCAGCTGGAATGAAACATGAGTGCAAGCAGCACTAGTCTCAGCAAAAGTGAAAATCAGCTGTGTGATTCTGGGCAGGTCACAGAACTTCTCTATGTATCAGCTGAAAGAGGAAGAAATAGATGACTTCAAGGTCCTTCCATCCACAGAGTTCTATTATTCTACTACTTCTTCTCAGTTCTAGAACCCAAAAGATAACTATATGCAAAGTGGAGAAACACATGGGACTATTCTAAGGATAAAATAAAGTATTTAAAACAGCTAGCCAAATGCCTGTCACATGGAACACAGAAAATAAATAGTAATTCCTCTATTTTGAGAAAATATTTTTTAAATTCCTCATTAAAAAAAAAGATAGGACTAAAAAATTAACTTAAAAGAAATAAGTAGCACAGAATCGAAAAGATTTATTTTAATATCTATTCAATTTCAGTTTGCACATAAAATACCTAACCTAAGAGGTAAAATATAAATATACTATGATGAAGCTACAAACAGAAAAACCATAATAAGTGAATCTCCTAAGAGTTTAGATAAGCTGCATGCTTTCAAGTGAACACAGTATGATATACATCTACAAATAGGATGCTTCAGAATTTACAAGATAAAGTAACAATAAAATTATATACCAGAATTTTGGGTAACTGTCTCAAAATGTTTCAATGGGCTTAAAATTTTTAAAGACATCTCTTTTTAAAAAGGAAGCACAGGAGAGAAGATTTAGAATTCAATATCAAAATAGGGTTGCCTGGGTAGCTCAGTTGGGTCAGCGTCTGACTCTTGGTTTCACCTCAGGTTGTAATCTCAGAGTCCTGGGATCAAATCCCGCATCTGGCTGCACACTCAATTTGGAGTCTGCTTGAGGTTTTTTCTCTATCCCCCTCTGTCCCTCGCCCTCTGCCCTTTCCCCTCTGCTCCTGCTTCTACTCACATACGTGCACACACTCAAAAATAAATAAAATCTTTTTTAAAAATCAGTACAAAGTATAACCAATTATTTTCACTTCTAAGAAGATTCTAAAGTCAAATGAAATTAAATTCATAATTAATTAAAAGTCATATAAATTAAAAGGTACCACACAAGGAATACAGTCAATGATCTTAAAATAGCACTGTGTGCTGACAGATCGTAGTAGCTACACTTGTGCTGGTCATAGCATAATATATAAACTTGTTGAATCATTCTATTGTACATCAGGAACTGCTGTAACACTGTGTGTCACTTATAATCAAATAAAAGAAAATTTAATAAAATAAAAACAAAAACAAAAAGCAAAAAGTCACATAAATTAAATTCCAGGGGGAAAGCAAAACAAAGTATTAACCAGAACATATTACAAATTTGCTAGATGGTTTTATTTCCAGCACTAACATCATTTCTAACATTATAATTAATTTCCCTTTTGATGAACTAACCAATCTTTAACATAATGAGAAAGTTTTCTAAAAGGTTTTTGGGCATCCACCCAGTTGCTCAAAACACAAAAATCTTGAAGTCATCCTTGAGAATGTTCTGTTTCCACACCCAAATTATTCAAAGTCCCATAAATTCTGATTCAGATACATTTCAAATCCATTCATCTCTCTGTCTCATGTTGCTAGCACCTTCTCAGGCCATCACTATCTCACCTCAGTTCCTAAAACTGCCAGCTTTCACTTTCAGCTGGCCAGTCCATTCCTCGCATAGCAGCTGAAATGATGATATAATCTAGAATAAAATACAAGCTTCCTACCAAACCTGTCAAAGCCCTGCATATTTCTATAACCTCTTCCTACCCAACTCTGCCTCTTTCACTAAGTCAGCCACACTGGCGTTTTTTTCTATTCCTCAAACTCACTAAACTTTCCTGCCCCCAAAGTCTTTGGACCCACTATTCCCTCTCTCTCTACTGCCTCCAGCTTTATTATGATATTATTGACATATAACATGTGTAAGTTTTAAGGTATACAATGTGATGACTGGCTCTATGCATGTATTACAAAATGGTTACCCCAATAAGATTAGTTAACATCTCCATCTCTTCAGGTAATTATAACTGTGTGTGTGTGTGTGTGTGTGAATGTGGTGATAACATTTAAGAATTACTCTCAACAAATTTTAAGTACATAATACAGTACTGTTAATTATAGTCACCAAGTTGTGCATCAGATCCCCAGATCTTATTTATCTTAACGCTGAGAGTTTGTACCCTTTAACCAGCATCTTCTCATTTCCCCTACTCCTCAGCTCCTGGCAACCACCATTCTATTCTATTTCTATGAGTTGGTCTTTTTAAGAATTCATACATAAGTGGGCGCCTGGGTGGCTCAGTGGGTTAAGCCTCTGCCTTCGGCTCCGGTCATGATCTCAGGGTCCTGGGATCGAGTCCCACATGGGTCTCTGTGCTCAGCAGGGAGACTGCTTCCCTCTCTCTCTGACTGCCTCTCTCTCTACTTGTGATCTCTCTCCGTCAAATAAATAAATAAATAAATAATCTTTAAAAAAAAAAAAAAGGAATTTATACATAAGTATACACAGTATTTGTCTTTCTCTGACTCCACTAGTCCTTCTAATGAGAATGCTTTTCCCATCAAAAATACCACACACACACACACACACACGCACACACACACACACACATCACCTACTCTTAAAACAACCTCTTCTCATATATACGTTCATCTTGAATATCAGTTTTGTGACCATCATATCTAAAGTAGCTCCTACCTCATTATCCCCAAACCATCTGCTTGTTTGGTTTCCATCAAAGAAGTTTATTACAATTCATAACTATTTTGTCGGTTTCTTTTTAAACCTTCCCCCTACTTTAAAATATGGCTATAAGGATGGTATATCCAGCTCATTCATCATCATATCCCCAGAAGCAGCAAACTGTCTAATATATAGTAGAAGTCTATTGATGTACAGCAAACAATGAGTGAAACAGTGAATGAATATATGACTGTACTAAACAATGGGACTAATAATGCTATTAATGGAAATACAGAAGCCAGACGAGGAGTGACTGAGAAGAAAATAATATATACTGAGTTTGGTGCCACGTGGTTGAAAATACAGGGCTAGGGGACACACAGGCTGGAAGGGGTTATGGATCAGCATTCTGCTGATTATAAATGCTATTTGAAAAAAACATTAATTACATCTCAAATGAGACAGAATTCAGCAGGATAAATGACAAGCAGAAAATACATAATACAAATATGATATGATTGTGCAGGTAGAATAATCTAATATAAACACTACAAAATCAAGACAAGTCAAAACTGTTTCACAGTTTGTTTTTAGTAATTCACTAAGAAGACTAAAGTCATCCTACCTTAGTACTATTCATCGCTGGTCGTATCTTAGCTAAAGTAGCAGGTCCATGTTGAAGGATTACACATTAGGGATGAGGAAGACACTTGAGAAAATGTGCAGTGAAGTCTCACGGGAATGACCACAGGTCTGGCCAGAAAAATATGAGCTGCAAGAAGAAATTCAAGGAGTCAGAAACGTTAACTACAGAGAAAAAGTAAAAACGTACACAGGGAGTATAGCAGGCTACTACTGGAAATCAATTGTGACAGTATATCAGAGTCACCCCATTAAAAATAAGAATGCTATATTTACCTAACTCTTCTATCCCCTGCTTACTCTCTCCTATTTCTTTCCACAACTTTCTCAATGTATAATGCATCTTACCTTCTCCCCTAATCTATTCCCTCAGTTTTGAATAGATAATTTGTGTTTTCCTCCATTTTCAGAGCATAAAACTCACTTCAAGTTTGAAGCATATCAAAAGAGGCAAGTAACTACATTTGTTAAAATATTATCACAGCCTAAAGAAGTAATTAAATATGTAAGAAAAACTCTCAAAGTCTGGGAAGATTTGCCAAAAAGTCTCCCGGCAAACAGGCATTTTCTCTAATACTTCTTAGCATGCCAAAGCCTGACTCCTCTGTCACTGTTCTCTCAATTTTTGTCACTAGGAGAATTGCTAAGGTGCTTCTTGGTCACTGGCTCTCTTCTTTATTACTAATGTCAATATATGTCATTTACAGCTCTGTTACCAAATCTCATTTTCTGCCTCAGGCCCTTGTATTTCTAATCCTGACTTCTTGGTTATAAGAATGTTTGCCTATTCTATTTCCTGTCATTTCCCCCACTTCCTTGGCTTTCTCAAGAATCAAAGGACACTTCATGGAGGTTATCAATAAGATAACTCCTTCCTCTGGTCAGGAAACTGGCCAAACAAAGTATGTCAGGAATACCTTCCAAGTCTCCTACTCTTCTAAGCTTTTTATTCATTTCCAAAAAGGTCCGTTCTTGGTCCCCTACACAAGCATATGTTCTCCTGTAGATGTGGCAAGGTTCCCAAAGCTAGAACTGGTTGGAAATTTAATCTACATGTAATAAGAGTAATATTACATTCCTCTTCTTCCATTAAACTCTGACATGATTGAGAACAGGGATTATCATCTTAATATAGCCAGCATCTCATACAATCCCCGGAACACTGTAGCCATCAAACAAGTGAATACTGAATGAATTTATTTCCAAAGTAAATTATGGCTTTCCCTGACTTGTACACTTCGGTGTAAAGTAGGGCTTTGACAAGAGTTTCTACATTAAATGGCAAAATTTATGACTTTAAATGATACTTAAATATGAAAATTTTAATCATGCTGCTGTCAATAGCTTATCTTCAGTTAAGCCCTGTAGAGCTAGTAAACAATATTACTTATAAAGATCTCCAAAGAACAGGGCGCCTGGGTGGCTCAGTGGGTTAAACCGCTGCCTTCGGCTTGGGTCATGATCTCAGGGTCCTGGGATCGAGTCCCGCATCGGGCTCTCTGCTCAGCGGGGAGCTTGCTTCCTCCTCTCTTTCTCTATGCCTGCCTCTCTGCCTACTTGTGATCTCTCTCTGTCAAATAAATAAATAAAATCTTAAAAAAAAAAAAATCTCCAAAGAACAAAACATATGAGTGCATACATAAATGTACATATTATATATGTTACAGATTCTACCCCACAAACAGACCCCAAAATTACAGGACACTCCATTTAATTTGAAGTATTTTTAACCACTCCTCTATCAGCAAGGAAAGCTAAAAATACCTAGAATTTCATATTCTGGCCTCTCACTGTGATACAGAAACAATTATTTTCAAAGACCTAAGAACAAGAAAGATAACTATTCAAATAAGATTACATGCCAAACATTGAGCAGTGCAGTGTCAAGTGTCTTTCTCAAGGAAGCTAGTCAAAGCACCCATCTGTTATTTGTCTTTCTCCAACACAACTTGTTTCTATAATTTTTATTTTTCAATTAAAAAAAAAAAACAATTTTCCATATGATATTGAAATAGTTTGGGTTAAAAATAAGTAACAACTTCCTTGGTAGCATTTCTAAATGGAACATTTCTTTCTTCAAACTAGTACAAATCTATTAATAAAAATGATATTCCTTATGTTATCTCAAAAATATTGCCATCCTCATCAGAACTCAGCAAAGATTCCTACAGACAAGTTGAAAATGCATAATAACTACTTTTTTGTGCACCTTAATATTCCCCACCAACTTCACCAACTACATAGGCTACCATCTTTAACTCACAATCATAGTAAAAATATAGTCCCTATTCCTTAATTGTGCCTCTCTTCGTGAGGCAAGAGGGGTGCCTAGGGTGCAATTCACTCTCAGGGTCATACCAGTTCCTGTAGCTGCATGACCCTGAAAGTCAGTCTTAAATTACGTCTTGGGCATCTCCCTTGCCTCTCACACTCATGGTGCATACTTCTCTTTCCTACCTCTACCCCTCTTACTTCTCTAATAGGTAACACCCAATTGTGATCAACCAAAATTTAATTCTGGTAAGCCAAATAAGTGATGAATTTAAATTTAAGTGAAGTGATAAATTTAAATTTAATTTTTCATCCATTTAAAATCATGTTTTCACAGAAAATTTCTTGTTCATGATGTGATGATATGATGAAAAAGCATGAGGCAGTGATACCTATTTTATATATATATATATATACATATATATGTATACACACACACACATATAACAAGATTCTATGCTGTTGGGGGTTTTTTAACTAGTTTGGGTTGCACGTACATACAGGTGACAGAGCTGTATTGTATTATATTCCCCTTCTTTTGGTAGCAGCATCCCAATTTTCTTGTTGAACTACCTTCCCTTATTTTGAAGCCATGTAGTTTGAGTGACACTAACCATTCCCACTCTCAGGTTCCTGAAATAAGCACAAAGTTCCTAGAACAGGTACATAACCCAGGCCTGGATAATCAGTATATTTCCTTCCCCAAGCAGGAGTTCAGGAATGGATATGTGACCCAATTGGACAACTAAAACTCAGTCCCAAAATTGTTGCCAGAACTAATCAGAAAGTTCTCTTTTGGCTGAGGTTGCTAAACTGAAAGAATGCAGTAGATGCCAACTTGTCAGAGAGCCAACCCAGAGAAAACAAAAGCCAAGAGATGGAAAGAGAAATGAAAGCTCTGAAAATATTTCGTCCCTTGATCTAATCACACTTGAGTTCAGGTGAATTCTGGTGTGAATAGATGTAGATTCTAGAATTTGGGAATTGCTGCTGAGAAACAATTCTCTCTGGATTTCCCATGTTCCTGCATAATCAGAGGCTTCTGAGCAAAAGGTACTACAAGAATAATTGCACAATATCCAGTCTTGGAAGCTAGAGAGTATGTATCCCTAAAGACAGAGACCTCCAATAAGCTCTGGAGAAATAAACCCCTCTCTTTCCCTCCCCTGGAAGATATTTACCTATATTTTTTTTCTCATATTTCTTATATTACTTTATTTTTTTTCTTATATTTACTTATATTCTAGGGCACTAAACCTAAAAACAGTTTCCCATTCTCCCCTGGAGAGATTTGCTTAATGAATAATCTCTCTCCCTCTATAGGGTAATTTCAGTTCTACAAGTGTTTCAGACTTAATAGTTACATGCATCAATAAATTGCCTTTTTTTATTAATTTATTCAACAAATATTTGCTGAGAGCTTATTTAGTGATGTGCCATGCACTTTCCTACAAAACATCTCAGACAAAAATTCCTCCTTTTCTTTAGACTATATTCTAAAGAAAAAACACAACACAAAATGAATACATAAAATACATAGTATAAAGTCCTGATAAGTGCTATCAAGAAAAAGCAGGAAGAAGGCCTGGGTGGTGCAGTTGGTTAAGTGTACCACCTTTGGTTTTGGTTCAGGTCATGATCTCAGAGTCCTGAGATTGAGCCCCACGTCAGGTTCCATACTCAGTGCAGTCTGCTCCAAGACTCTCTCCCTCTGACCCTACCTGCACCCACTCCCTCTAAAATAAATGAATAAATCTGAAAAAAGAAAAGAAAATGATCGCCAAGTTGGCAGAGGAGTAGGAGACCTGAGTTTTGTCTGGTCCCAGCAATTCAGCTAGATCTATCAAATCACCCTGAATGCCTGCAAACTCAAACAGAGATCAAAGAAGAGAATAGTTATAGCTCTACAAATAGAAAAGTGGCCACTTTCTGCAAGGTAGGGGCTACGGATAAGTGAAGTGAATCTGAGGCGATATATGGGAAGATAAACTGTGTAAGCCGGGGGGAGCCTCCCTAAGCCAGTTGCTGGAAAGTGATATAGCAGCAGAGCACAACATCGGAACTTTCAGAAGTCTGCTCAGGTGAGAAACATCCCTGCCTAAAAGGCACTCTGGTAACAAAATAGGGCAGAATCCTAAGTGGAACAGTGTGGTCTCAGGATCCTCAGGTCACAGGAAGACCAGGTGGAGTTCCCAGACATCAGATCAGGGAAGCTGGCTGCAATCAGCAAGGCCAGGAGTGGGCTCTCAGCTCGGGGTCGCCATAAACCATGAACCCTTGCAGCACAGTCCAGCCACTGCTCTTGGAGCAGGGCCCCAGCAAGCAGCAGAACCACAGGGAGACCCCCTCCCCTCCTCCTGCAGGAGCAGAGCAGAAGCATGCTTACAGGAGTATGCATGGAGAATTGATGTGGGGTCATGAGCCTGAGATAGAAATCCTGGGTCACAGACTGGATAAGCATGGAATACAGAGGGAGACCAGGGAGATAGGATAACTGACTGCTTTTCCCTGAGGGCACATGGAGGAGAGAAGCTCCGAACTCTCAGGTCCAGGGCTGGAGACTGGAGGCCACCATTTTCATTCTCATTTTCTGAAGCAGCACAGAAAGCCTTCAGGGAACAAAAGGCACATAAAGCAATCCGGAGTCACTTGAACTTAACTTGGCCCCCCTGGCCAATGGGGGTAAAATCTACCTGGGGCAAAGACACCTAAGCATCAGGGCAATGGACCCCTCCCCCAGAAGATCAGTAATAACATCCAGCTAAGACCAAGTTTACGGCTCACACAGAACTGCAAAACTCCAGCACTAGGAAAAAATAGTATATAGAATGCATGGTTTTTTTCCTCATGATTCTTCAGTCTTTCAATATTTTGTTTTGTTTTGTTTTATTTTTCAACCAGTTTCTTATTTTGTCAACTCTTTAAGTCTTTTTTAATTTACATTTTTACAGTTATATTCTATTCTTTCATTGTACTTAATTATATATATGTGTGTGTGTGTACATATATATATATATATTTTTTTTTTTTTTTTAAATTTTGGGAGGTAGTCTCTTCTAACAAACTGACCCAAAATATACCCAGAATCTAGTGTATTGCTCCATTCTCTTCACCTGTCTAATGATATTATCTCTTTTTTTATTTGAGTCTTTTTTAATTTTCATCTTTATAGTTACATTCTATCCTTTCAATATAGTTAATTTTACTTTTGAGTATATATATATATGTATATATATATATATATACACACACACACATATATATATACACAATATATTTTTTTTCTTTCTTTATAATTTTGGGATGTAGTTTTTTCTAACAGACCAAAATACACCCAGAATATAGTATATTGTTCTGTTCTATTCACCTATACTCTTCACCTATACTCTTTTTTTTTTCTTTTAATTTTCATTTTTACAGTTACATTCTATCCTTGCATTGTATTTAATTTTATTTTTATACGTAAATAACTTTCTCTTTTCAATTTTGGGATCCAGTTTTCTAACAAACAGACCAAAATACACACAGGATCCAGTGTATTGCTCTGTTCTGTTCGCCTGATTATATTCTCTCTCTTTTTTTTCCAGTTTTTTTCTTTTTCAGTTTCAAGTGTCTTCTGATTTGTTTACTGTATATTTCTCTGGGGTCGTTATTACTATATTAGTATTTTGTTCTCTCATTTATCTATTTTTCTCTGAACAGAACAACAAGATAGAAAAACTCCCTTCAAAAAAGAGAACAAGAGGCAGTACTGACTGCCAGGGACTTAATCAGTATGGATATAAGTATCATGTTGGAATTAGGATTCAAAATAATGATTATAAAGATACTAGCTGGGCAGGGATGCCTGGGTAGCTCAGTCGGGTGTCTGCCTTCAGCTCAGATCATTATCCCAGGGCCATGGGATAGAACCTTACATCAAGCTCCCTGCTCAGTGAGGAGTCTGCTTCTCCCTCTCCCCCCACTTGGGTATACATGCGCTCTCTCTCTCTCTTGCTTGTTCACTCTCTCCCTATCTCAAATAAATAAATAAAATCTTTTAAGGAAAAAAAAATACTAGCTGAAAAAGCATAAGACAACAGAGAATCCCTTTCTGGAAAAATAAAATAACTAAAATCTAAAATCTAATCAAGTTGAAATTAAAAAGGCTATCAATGAGATGCAATAAAAATTGGAGGTTCTGACTGCTGGAATAAATTAGGCTGAAAAGAGAATTAGTGATATAGAAGCCCAAATGATGGAAAATAAAGAAGGTGAAAAAAATAGAAATAAACAACTACTGGATCATGAGGAGAGAATTCGAGGGATAACTGATACCATAAACCGAAATACTAGAATAACTAGGATCCTAGGAGAAGAGAAAAGAAAGGAGGGGGAAGCAGAAGGTATACTGGAACAAACAAAAGCTGAGAACCTCCCTAATCCTGGGAAAGAAACAGGCATTCATGTCCAGGAGGCAGAGAGAACTCCCCTCAAAATCAATAAAAATAGGTCAACTCCTTAAAATATAATAGGAAAAAATAAAACAAGATGAAATGAGAGAGGGAGACAAACCATAAGAGACTCTAGCTTATAGGAAACAAACTGAGGGTTGCAGAAGGGGAAAGTGTAGAGGGGGGTAACTGGGTGATGGACATTAAGGAGGGCTGTAATGTAATGAGCATTGGGTATTATGAGACTGATGAATCACTGAACTCTACCTCTGAAACCAATAATGCACTATATATTAACTAATCGAACTTAAATTTTAAAAAAATAATAAAATTAAAGAAAGAAAAGCAAAAACAAAGCAGAAAAAGGTAACAAGAAGTATGGGAGAGGGAGGCAATTACAAACTGATGTTAGCTGATCAAAGACTTAGAACATAAAGTGATATTTGAGCAAGGGCCTAAGGGAGATAACAAAGGAGGTCACATGGGTATCTGGAGAAGAGCATTCCAGTCCAGGGTAATAGTAAGTGTGAAGCACTTATTTAAGACCAAGCAAGGAGGCCTGCATGATAGAGACAATAGAAAAATCTGAGTTCAGAGAAAGATCCTGCATGAAGAAGGAAGAGCAAGACCACAAAAACTAGCTCATTATGGGGTCTTGAACTTCTACTCTGAGTTACATGGGAAGCCACTGCAAGATTCTGAGGAAAGAAATTATCTCTTACTTGTTAAAAGGATGACACTAATATTCTGAGTCTAATTTTCTGAGAGCCCAAGTACTAGCAAGGAACCTTGTTAGGAGTTACACAGAAGAGAGGACAGATGGTGTTGAATCAGAGTGAACTCCAAATAGAGTGGGTGAGAACTTGGTCAGATTTCATATATATTTTAAAGGCAACAGAGTATGCTGAATTACTGTATAATGGAAATAAAAGAAAAAGAGTCAAGGATAACTTCAAGGTTTAGGGTCTGATCAAAAAAAAGGATGGAGGGCGCCTGGGTGTCTCAGTGGCTTAAAGCCTCTGCCTTCAGCTCAGGTCATGATCCCAGAGTCCTGGAATTGAGCCCCACATCAGGCTCTCTGCTCAGTGGGGAGCCTGCTTCCCTTCCTCTCTCTCTGCCTGCCTCTCTGCCTACTTGTGACCTCTGTCTATCAGATAAATAAATAAAATCTTAAAAAAAAAAAAAAAAAACAAGTATGGAAGTGCCACCTACAGATATGGGAAGGATTAATTTTTTTAACTAGTTTTCTAGACTACAATATAAAAGAAACTGGACAATTATAAAATTTATGCCAGAAATCAGGTAATACAAGTGACAGCCCTAAAATGTGGAACTGAGTCAATAGCAGAAAGTGGAGGGTACTTGGTATCCCTCTATTGTAGGACGAGAAGTCAACAATCCTTAATCAGCAAAGCTGCCAGCAAACTGCCACCTCTTGTAAACTGGACTATGGGCCAACTAAGGATAGGATACTTAATAAAAAAATGTTAGTATACTGATATATTGTCAACTATGCCACAGCCTTCAGTAAGGTCATTTTAAAAAGAAGCACACTTTGAGTGAAGTCTTTTTTTTTTTCCCCCTGACACAGAGAGAGAAAGACCACAAGCAGCGGGGAGCAGCCTAGAGAGAGGGAGAAGCAGGCTGCCCACTAAGCAGGGAGCCTGACACAGGGTCAATTCCAGGACCCAGGGATCATGATCCCAGCCGAAGGCAGACACTTAACTGACTCAGCCACCCAGGCACACAGAGTAAATTCTTAATAAAAGAAAATCTTGGGGCACCTGGATGGCTCAGTCACTGGGCATCTGCCTTCAGCTCACGTCATGGTCTCGGGATCCTGGGATTGAGCCCTGCTTCGGACTCTCCGCTCAGCAGGAAGCCCGCTTCCTCCTCTCCCACTCCCCCGATTGTGTTCCCTCTCTTGCTGTGTCTCTCTGTCAAATAAGTAAATAAAACCTTTAGAAAAAAAGAAAAAGAAAAGAAAATCTTTCAGTCTTTCATTACAAATCCAAGACAGCTGATAATCTTGCAATTTACAGGGATGAAAATTAAATATCCCTAAACTAAAATTAGAGCATTTAACCACACAAAAACAAAATATGAGAGAAGCCTAATGCTCCAGTCCCATCCCCAAGCACCCTAGCATATTTACTTATTATAAAGAACCATCCACAGGGTGCCTGAGTGGCTCAGTCGGTAAAGCACCTGATTCCCGGTTTCAGCTCAGGTCGTGAACTCAGGGTTAGGAGATCAAGCGCCGCATCTGACTCAGCACTCAGCAAAGAATCTGCTTGATATTCTCTTTCTCCCTCTCCCTCTGCCCCTTCCCCTACTCATGTTTTCTCTCTCTCTCAAATACATAAATCAATCTTCAAAAGAAAAAAAAAAAAAAGGACTATCCACTGTGACACATCCTGGAAGCATGAACAAATTAGCTCTGAGTTACTACCCAGAGACAATGATCTCAATGGCTAGAAAAAGAAGCCAACAAGAAAACTGTGAAATCTAGGATCTACATGGTTTCTCAACTCGCTACTACTGGCATTTTAAACTGGAAAATTCTCTGTTGTAGGAGGCTGTCCTATCCATTGCAGGATGTTTAACAGTATTATTGGGATCTACCTACTCAATGCTAGCAACATCTACCTACTTCCCCTGTCCCAGCCTCCCACTATGAAACAAAGATATCTCCAGACATTGCCAAATGTCCCCTGAGGTAAGAACTTCCCCATGATGTGGAAACACTGGGTTACAGTGATAGGTGAATTGTTTAGAGGCCTACCAGGCAGTGATTTGTTCAAGAACTAGGATTCAGACTTTAGGTACTTGAGAGAAGTTGATCAAATACAAATAAATAAAACACTAAGTTTATAAAAAGTTGTATTGCCTAAGAAACTCCCAACAAAGATTTGTTACTGCTCAACCTCTAAAATAGCTCCTGTGACCCCAAAATCTCATCAAAAGAGAGCCATTGAGGCAATGCAGTCCCCAGTACAGGAATCTCTCAATGCTCATCTTGGTTGAAACTAGGAGAAAAGAAAACAAAAAAAGACCTTCCCAGGTGGCAGAACCAAAACACCCATATTGGCTAATCAAAAATCTTCTTCCACTGCCAGGGCAAAAAGTCCTTCCCACACCTATCATGAAATATGCACTTGTCATGGAATGGAAAATCTCTGTGGGATGTTTTTCTTTTTTCTCTTCCCTAATTGAGGGTTTTTATGGTCTTTATGCTATTTTTCTTCTACCACTGAACACAAGCTTTATTACAACTGCTTATATTTATCATTTAACCATTAGTTCCTAGACCCTAAGGTTATCTATGCAAACAGAACTGAGAGAAATTGCCCAAGTTAGACTTAAAGTTAGATGCAGTACTTAAATGAGTCTTTGAGTTGCCTTCCTTTGCTGGGGGGCTGGTGTAAAGGTATTGGAAGTTGTAAGTGAAAAATTTGCATTAAGTCAGGTGAGGGCATTTTTTCAAGGTTGCGTATGTGTGGAAGGGTATGAATGCACCCTGGGAGGATTATAGTGAATCTCCTGGTTATGCTTGCCCCTTCCCACAGTCAAGTCACACTGCAGTCTTTCTGTCAGTGATCTCAGTCCACATGATTCAGACCATGTAAGTGACCATACTTCCTACTCCCAGTGCCAGCAATTTGTACCTCGATACAGATCTGGCCTATTATCAGATGCTATCCCTCTGACCACAGACATCAAGGATGGAAACATGACCCAATTCCTTCAATGAGATGTAATCCCAGTATTTATACTAAAACTATGGGTAAGAGAAACGTTTTTTTACAGTGGGCCTGCTAAACTGAAGGATTGTAAGCCTAGAGACATCAGAGGGTGCCATATGGAGAAAACCTACCTGAAAGTCCCTGTAACACAAGAGAAAGCCACTGAGTATGTCATGAGATCACTGTTCAAACCCTTAAAACCATCTGCATTTGAAGAAGCACACTCCTGTTTGAGCCAGTGGCCCAAGCTAGTATGGGTAGGGTTTTGATCTCATGCAACTAGAATGAACTGAAAATTTTAATATTAACATCAGTTTATCAGAGAAACTGATAGGTGATTTTCAAATGAAAAAAACTAAAGCTATAAGAATTAAATTATTTGCCTAAATTCGTACAAAAAATAACTGGTAGTGGTGATTCAACCCTAGGCAGGTCTGGTTCTAATATGAATGCTCTTTCCACTACATCATACTCTCTTTCAGGATAACAGTATGAAACTTCTCCTTATTTTATAATTATCTGGAGCCATAAGGTAAGTCCTTACATGGAGTGAGTACTCTAATAACATTTGTTGCATGACCAAAAAAGGAAGAGTCATATGTCCTCCTGATCTCTCTCCTGCTCCTGTACAACCCAACTCTCATGTTACACGGAACATTTCTGAATTATTTTTATAATGTAGACCTACTTGAGGACATGTCTCTTTCTTTACCACGTTCGTCCTCCTCCAAAAACTGTATTACTATATATAATAAAAGCAAGTGTCTCTAAGCCAAGACGCTTCGATTCTAGAATGCCAGTTCCAGCCATAGGATAAATCCAACCACAGGCTCCAAACTACAAAAGAGAAATCAGAACCTTAGAAAAAGCCCATCACCAAGGTCTAGCTACTCTTCTGTAATAATTAACTGTGAAACTCAGAAGACACCTACACTAGCCTATAAGTGAGGATACTACTGTTCAAGTTAATATTTTAAGATATTTGTAAGAACTACATTAACTTCCAAAAAGGAGCAGCTATTTATAAAGTCAGATCTCTTTCAAATATTATTAACGGTGACAGAGAAGGAAAGTGGGACAGGATTTATAAATATAAAATCCCTGACATTTTCAAGAAATCTGTCTAAAACCATGAGAATTTTTGACAGAGCTGGCATACCCAGTAACAATGCTTCACAAGTCAAGTTTTGTTTTCCTAGGTGTGGTGGACTGATTCACAACCATGTCAAAGACTCACTGGATTCAACATCCCATTTTTACACCTACTCTAAAATGTCTACTTTCTGGCTAACATCTCCCACTTCCTTAGACTTATTTACTTTTTCTTTATTTCCAACAGCTGATTTTTTTTTTTCAGGAATTTTTTTTTTTTACAAAGAAACAATGTTTGATCACTTGAAAAAAGTTATAATATACAGCAACCTCAAGCAATAAACAAAGCCAAGATGAGATATAAACATTGGGCAGTTAGCTAGGGTCATGCATATACGAGAGCATCTCACTTCTGATAATAATTCACTGGAGCAAAACTGCAAATATTTCAACACGGACCTTTAGAATCACTTCCAGATAATTTAAACTGCTGTCAAATCCAGGTTTGCTGTATTTAGACATTTACCATTTCCATTCATTTCAGGTTTAGCCTATAAAAGAACTAAGTTCAAAACCCAGTTAACACTTTATAGCTGGGTCTCCTAGGATATAGGATGTGATCTGACAATGGTTTCAGATCACAAAAAGAAAAAACAAGCTAGGGGGACACCTGGGTGGCTCATTCGATTAAGCATCTGCCTTCAGCTTAGGTCATGATCCCATGATCATGATCAAGTCCCACATCGGGCTCCCTATTCAGCAGGGAGCCTACTTCTCCCTTTCCCTCTGCCTGCCACTCCCCCTGCTTTTGCTCACTCACTCTCTCACTCTCACTCTGTCTCTGACAAATAAATAAATTAAATATTAAAAAGAAAAAGGAAAAAAAAGCTAGGGACGCCTGGGTGGCTCAGTGGGTGAAGCATCTGCCTTTGGTTCAGGTCATAATCCCACCGTCCCGGGATCGAGTCCTACATCAGGCTCCTTGCTCAGCAGGGAGCATGCTTCTCCCTCTGTTTGCCCCTCCCCCTGCTTGTGCCTGCTCTCTCATTCTGAAAAATAAGTATATAAAACCTTAAAAAAAGAAAGAAAAAACAAGTATCCAATTTATAGAGTTGTTAAGAAAATCAAACAAATGCATAAAAAGTGTCTAACAGGGGCGCCTGGGTGGCTCAGTGGGTTAAGCCTCTGCCTTCCGATCAGGTCATGATCTCAGGGTTCTTGAATCGAGCCCCGCATCAGGTTCTCTGCTCAGAAGGGAGCCTGCTTCCCCTCCCTCCTCTGCCTGCCTCTGCCTATTTGTGATCTCTGTCAAATAAATAAATGAAATCTTTTTTTAAAAAGTGTGTAACACTTTCAGCAGGCACCTAACAAATATTAATGCTCCTCCCCCATAACAGTGTCTGAATCCATGTAATTTACTCAAAAACTTCTACTGACAGAAACTGTTTCTACCTCAATGGTTAAAATGTTCAAGAGGGAAGAAAAAAAGTAAATATATGAACAAATAATTTTAACACAATATGTTATGTTATTTATACACATATATACATACTTGTATGTATCAGTAGTCAGAGAAAGAAATCAGTTTCTTGCTTTGTAAAAATTTTCTGTTATATATAAACCTAGATAAAGATCCTAGGGGGCACCTAGGTGGCTCAGTCAGTTAAGCATCTGCTTTCAGTTCAGGTCACGATTCTGGGGTCCTAGGATTAAGCCCTGCATCCAGTTCCCTATTCAGCGGGGAGTCTGCTTCTCCCTCTCCCTCTCCCTCTGCTCCTTCCCCCTGCTCATGCTCTCTCTCAAAAATAAATAAGTAAAATATTTTTTAAAAAATGAAAAAAGACCCTATGCTTTGTCCAATATAACTTTATAAACAATCGGAATAGTGAACTAGCAAGTTTTCATTAAAAATTATCTGAGACAAATGCATTGTTTAGATCTCTTTAACTACTTTAGTAGTGCCAATTTATTCAACACATAGGAGGTTAAAGGCCTCACAAAGTGATGATACTTACCAGAATATATACATTTAGAGTAAATTCAGAATGGATATGAAATGTGACAGTGACTGGATCTACATCGTTAGAAAGACTACCATAAACCACTGATTGCAGGGCGCCTGGGTGGCTCAGTGGTTAGGCCTCTGCCTTCGGCTCGGGTCATGATCCCAGAGTCCTGGGATCGAGTCCCACATCGGGCTCCCTGCTCAGCAGGAAGCCTGCTCCGCCCTCTCTCTCTGCCTACCTCTCTGCCTACTTGTGATCTCTGTCTGTCAAATAAATAAATAAAGAAAATCTTTAAAAAAAAAAAAAAACACGGATTGCATACTAAAAAACAGGTGTTGCTAGAGAATGTTTCCTTTGCTCCTAGAAAACCTGAAAAACCTTAATGAAAGCTGAAATAATCGTTAACCACATAAGAAAATATACACAAAGCATGTGATTCTGAAGGAAATATAGTTAAAGAGAAGGTAGAGACACTGTATAAACATTTTCATGAAGAAATGGTATGGCAACTAGAGAAGATACAGATCCAGTTATGATGCAAACTGATTACTACTAAGAATCAAATGACTTTTCCTTTGTATAACGTGGTATTAACAATAAAGCCCGGGGGGTGCCTGGGTGGCTCAGAGGGTTGAGCCTCGGCCTTCGGCTCAGGTCATGATCTCAGGGTCCTGGGATTGAGCCCCGCATCGGGCTCTCTGCTCAGCGGTGAGCCTGCTTCCCCCCTCTCTTTCTGCCTGCCTCTCTGCCTACTTGTGATCTCCCTCTGTCAAATAAATAAATAAAATCTTTAAAAAATAAATAAATAAATAAATAAAGCCCAGACCAGCTAGCAACAGATGCTTGGGAAGTCCTGCCAAACTGGATACTCAAAGAGCAGAAAGGACAGAACTACAGAAGTGTTCAACTCCAAGGACAACATATCCAAGAAATAGCAGCAAGTGTTAGGTATTGCAGTCCAAGAAATAACTCTTCATCTTTGTGACAATGCAGCAGCCTTTCTGATCAAATCAGAAATATTCTTATTCTGCAAACCCCAGGGCACAAGAGTAAAAAATGAGAACCTTTTCTGTAATACATACTAATGATGTAATGTAAATTATCTATACTTCATTTTAGAAGCAAAAAAATTACTTAACAATAGAATTGTTATGGGTCTGAAGGGACCACTTAAAATTTTCAATTAAATTTGATGGTATTTTATAGAGATAGTTATATCCTAGATCCACAAAACTTTGGAGAAATACCACTTGCTAATGTCAAGGATTCAATAAACATCGGTTTTCTAAGCTTTCACCTCTACCTGTATATTATATATACTACATCCATTCTGGATGACGTATTTAAAAGCACAGCAATGTAATTTTAAAGATACTGTTCTGAATGAATCAGTGTAAAGAGCATCTTTATACACTAAACACCTAGGGTATAAATATTCTAGTATTAAGGGCTTCCCTTTCTCCTAAAACCATTTATGCTATGGTATCTGGGTGGTTGAGTAGGTTAAGCATCTGCCTCTGGCTCAGGTCATGATCTCAGAGTCCTGGGACTGAGCCTTGTGCCTGGGCTCCCTGCTCAGCAGGACATCTGCTTCTCCCTCTCCCTCTGCTGTTTCCCCTACTTGGTCTGTCCCTCTCCCCCACTCCTTGCTCTGTCAAATAAATAAATGAAATCTTTCTTAAAAATAAATAAATAAAACCATTTGTCCCACTACAGAAATGCTTTTCTGCAAGCAAAATAGTTTATACTGGAAAACTTCAATATTTCTAGAACAATCCATACTATTTTATCTACAATAAAGACCATGGAGTTATTGCTCACGTGTTTTGAAATGCTCATTATCAGTTATTTTGATTTTTAAATGAAGACTCTTCATTATTGGTTACATAAAATTAATATAGCAGTCTTTTCTTCTGTAGCATTATAAATATAACTCACAAATGAAGGTCATTCATTTCAGGAAAATGTAGAAGTAACTTGGGTACTATAAACTGTGTTTCAAGGATTGTCAATGACTAATAATAGTTATACACATTCTTAAATAACTTGCTTTCCTTGAGACATCAGAGTAGATTCAAATTTATCCCCATAATGATATCACTCTTAGTCATTTGCATTCTGATATGCTTTCTTACATGGGGGTTGGGTGAGATGGAATTACAGATAGCATGCTAGGAAACTGCACATTAGAATACGTCATACATATAAATATATTGTCCTTGAGTCGGAAAAAAATTGACTTAGATATAAAATTTTGTTTTATTGCCAGACAAGATATAAAACCTATGTGGTCCAACTTCTAACTCTTTATTCAGCTCAGTGCTTATTTCATGACACCATGGTCTATGCATTTAAATTACAAGTGGGTGTTTTTTAGGAGTTAGAATCTTATATAGAATACACATTTTGAAATGGGGATATATATATTAAGTCCCCTAAAGAAAAATCATACACATTAGTAGTAGCAGGAAAAGACTCACATAAGAGTTTTAAGTACTATTACCCTGAAAATAAAGCTTAAGTTTTATACAGGTTAAGTAAATGCAGTTTAAGGAAAGGAGGAATATTAGTTAAAGATTTAAGAGAGTGACATTTAGCTTTTCTGTACCACTTTTAAGTAAATATTTGTGGTTAAAATGAAAGGAATTTTGGGAATCCATCCACCAACAGATGATAATCTAAGGTGAAAGAAAAATAAGTCAGGAATTCAGACAAACTAGACATATTTTGAGGTAAAAAGCATTTAAAGTTGATTTCCAATTACCCCTACTGAGACACGGCAATTGAAGAACTATAAAAGAACAGCTAATAGGAGATAATACTAATTATTTCCTTTGTACAAATACAAATGTCATTCGATTTCCTTAATGTAGATTACTAAACATCCAAGTCTAAAGTTTGGGGACTTTTAGGATGGTAGAATAAACACAGAAATACTAAGAGAGATAAAATTAAAGCTACCATGTAGGGAAATTAATATGAAAGTTGAGAACTTCCTAAATTCAGATATTTTACCTAGATTGTCTCATTCTTCACGACAACCTGGTGAGGCAATCTTACCATCCTCATTTTACAGATGAGGGAACTATGATTTAAAGAGATTACATAACTTGCCCAAGATCCCACAAAAGGAAATTCTGATTTGTGACTGAAACCCAGATTAGTTTAGCTCCAAAAGAAATGAATCTTCTTTCACTACACCCTGTAACCTGGCAAAAAACACTACATTAAAAATATTCGTATTTTAATTAAAACCTTCAAAAGGAGGAAATGATATCAAGCTTATAATAAGTGAGGATATAAAGACTAAATATTAGTCACTGTTTGACAAGTATATAAGTATTTAAGAAATAATTCCAAGTCATCCGTGACAATTTTATAAATTTTATAGTTTTATAAATTTATAAAATAAATTTTATAAAGCTAAATATTTGACATGCCCCCAAATGGAGAAATCTGAAAATTTTTACAGAAATGCACTAAGTAAACTTCATCTGACCTAGATATTTTGAACACAAAGAAAAAACTTGAGAGGTCCCATATTTTGTCAGCCATACAGCAGTTTAACATGGGGAACTATGATTATATTTATAAACTAAGAAAAAGTGGGAAATTGCTTGTCTAATTTCTCTTATTCTGACTCTAATCTGTCTTCTATTTATTGTGTTCCATTTTCCCTTCAGATCTTGGAGCCCTCTTCTTTTTTTTATTTTTTATTTAATTTTATTTTTTTCAGTGTTCCAAAATTCATTTTTTACGCACCACACCTATTGTGGAACCCTCTTTTATATTAGGGTACCCACGTTTCAAGTTCTGGAACTGCAAGTTTAGGTGTAGGTGCAGATATACTGTAATAAAAACCATAGTACTGCAATGGAGTGTTACAGAAGAAACAAAAGTTTCAGTAATTTTTCAAAGTATTAACTATCATGGAATTATTGGTGACTTTTCTTCTCTAACTCTTTTGTTGTTGTTGTTGTTGTTGTTGTTATTTTTTTTTT
>NC_081568.1:129463689-129546227 GCF_022355385.1 Mustela nigripes | reverse complement strand
AAAAAAAAAAAAAAAAAAAGATTTTATTTATTTATTTGTCAGAGAGATAGAAAGTGTACAGGCAGGCAGAGTGGCAGGTAGAGGCGGAGGGAGAAGCAGGCTCCCTGCGGAGCAAGGAGCCTGATGTGGGACTTGATCCCAGGACCCTGAGATCATGACCTGAGCAGAAGGCAGCCGCTTAACTGACTAAGCCATACAGGTATCCCCTGTTGTTATTGTTTTAATGTAAGTTCTATACCCAACATGGGGCTTGAACTCATAACCTTGAGATGAAAAATTCCATGCTCTACTGACTGAGCCAGCCAGGCACCCCATCTTTAAAATCTATTTAGATAATCTTAAAGCATTTAACTTTTATTTAAAAAGATAAAAATAGTAAAGAAAGAAGAAAAGGGGGGGTGAAAGGGAAAAAAAAAAACTGGACCTTCAATTAAAAAATATTTAAACATCTTATTCTTTTTGAAGTTCCAAAACTATGACCTGCTTGTTCTTTTTAATCTCTCAGGTGGAGTGGTAAATACATAACCATATATGCCAAAGTCAAATGAAATATGGAGAAATAGTATAAAGACAATCTAAGATCTATAGATTCTGAGACATAGCTCTTAATGTCAATATTTAAGAAATTAGTCATATAAATGAGCTAAGGATGAAAAACATTTAGGGTATACTAAAACTAAAAAGCAGAATTCGAATAATGCAGAAATTTCCTAAGTATGGAAAAATTACAAATATATATGAACTTATATTCATTTATTATTCTTTCATTATAAAGTTCTGGTTAAAACATTCTTCTAGAAACACCATGAAACAACATCCAAGATAGTTTTGAGTCCTATCAAAATACTGACTTAAATGTTTCTAGATAATTACTTCAATGTCCATGAAACAGTTCTACTAAAAAAAGTTCCCACTAAAGTTCTACTTTGCTTTTTAGTCCTACTAAAAAAAAGTTTATTATTGACACACTGAATAATCGATAAACACTAATAATCAAAACACTGAATAATCCAAAAAGACAGTCCTTTAGACCTGTCCTCAGAAGAAGATGCCCATTCAAAAGTCAAGTACAAAACTATCATCTATTACTATAGGAGTCCAATTTTAAAACAAGCTTTTATTTGTATAACAAGTTTATTTGATTTCTTCTTTTTTCTTATTATCAAAATGCAACTTGCTCATCTGGGCCCTGATGTACAAACATGACTTCCTACTCCCTCACAAGATTGCTTTGTAAGTCTCATGGAAATTAAATCACTATAGTTTTTATAAACACTATTTCCATCTGCAAGTCGAAATTAAGCTCCTTACAATATTATGGTGTGTTATATATTTATGCAGTTTTCAAATTTGATCATTCCAGGTCCCCTTTTCCTTAATATTTACAATATGTAACGGCTATCTGGGAACTGTTATTGCTGTGTAGGTGGTTGGGTAGTTACTGCACAATTCAAACTTACCTCATTGTTTGAAAATTTTCATGGTAAAATAAAAAAGAAAATTAAATGGCAGCTTGAAAGTTCACAGACCAGAGTTATAACAATGTAATAGTTGAAGATGAAATGAAAGTGATTTGTCACCAAAACTGGGAGCTATTACTTCCAAACTACTGACATCAACCTTTAAGGTAGTGCAGAAGCTGCCTTAACTAGACCCTAAATAATTTACCTGCTATGTATCTAATGCTGCCTACCATCAGTGCAGAAAAGAAACAGATCTTGACCAAAAGCCTTTCAGGTAAAAAACCGGGGAAGGTTTCCACTAATGCCTACCTATTCTCTTAATATACTCTCAGTATCTTTGGACGTATAGTTCTCTTGGCTCAAGAGTACTAGCAAAAATGATTCCTGGATTACCAAAGATTACATTCAGTCTTCCTTTGCATTCTGACAAATGAGTGCTTCTTGAATATTTCTTTCTAAGGACTATAAAGGTATACCAAGACTACCACACTACATTCATGAAATAATTACATTTTGCAAGGTTTTTTCAAATCCTATTCCCATTCCATAGGTTAAAGTGTTCATCACTGAAATAGTTTTGGCTTTTTATTAATTTTTCTGTAAAACAATTTAATACACAGCGCCTTCACTGGGGAAATTGTTTTATTATCTTAAAATACCTGGGAAAGAGGAAAATGGTACTACTGCACCTTTAGAACAGTTTGTGTCAAATTGACAGGGAGACCACTAAGGATATACGCAGCTACTTACGAATTAAAGAAAGAAAGAAAGAAAGATAAAGCCCCTTTTTTTTTTCACCGTTAAGAAGAAAGAAAACGAAAGGCTACCAGCCTTAATAAATTATTAAATTTGGGACTGCACAGCACTAAAAATCAAGATCACAAAAACGTACAAAGTAAAAATACGACAACCACACAGTTAATTTGTGCACGACGTACCCGGCCCGGCTCTACCAACACCAACCGAAATTAGCGTTTCAGAAAGTTGACAGTAAGAAGACAGAGGCAGAAAACTAAGCCTGAAACACCTCCTCAACCCTAAATGGCAATGAGATTACGGAGCAGAAATTGCCCGGCTGCACGAGCTTCACACTTTAAGTAGTTTTTCTCTTGACCATGTCTTGGGGTCACCTGCGGCCAGGACAGGAGCAGAAATCGAAGGTGGGGGATCAAAGGGGGAGGCCGGGAAGCAGATGCTTGGGAGATGGGCTGGGGACCGGCTGCGCGCGTCAAGGAAGACTTCAGGGCCCGAGAGGTAGGATGGCATTGAGGGAACACCTAAGGGCTGGGGGTTAGCCACGCCAGCTGGAGGACCAAGCCAGGAGAGGAGCGCTAGAGGAGAAGGGGGTGCGGGCGTGACGGGTGGTGCCCACAGCAGCGCTTACCCCGCCCCACACCCCGCAGCCCACCGACCCGGCGACGGGGCGGGGCTGCTGCGCTCGCCTCAGCCCTTTCGCGCCGGCACCCGCCCCCTCAGCCTCCAGTCCCGGGTTGGTGGGAGGGGCCGGCCTCGCCGGGCCGGGTCTACAGCCCGGCCTGAGCCCCAACCGGGAATGCTCCGCCGCGGGTGGAGAACGGGCAGGAGACCCTGCAGCCTGGGGCGGGAGTGGGGGGTGGCCGAGGGCGGAGGAAGAGCCTTCGGCGCAGCCGCCGCAGCCAGGGCTGAGTCCCAGGCGCCCCCCTGCGGGCAGGGACTGTTGCCCCCGTTCTCCGCTAGTCTGCCCTCCACTTCCCCCCCACCTCGGCGTTGCCCCAGGCAACAGCGCCAGCCGCCGGCGGCGCGAAACTCACCTACCTAGAACCTGACAAGCAGGAGCCCCTCAGAACCGGGAGCCCGTCGCCACCCCGCGTCACGGGGGCCGCCACAGCCAATGGGCGCCGCTGTCACGAGCCTCTGCGCCCAATCAAACTACACTCCGGTCTTCGGGCACCCTCGAGGCCCCGGCCAATGGGCACGAGCTGGAGGCGGGAGCTGCCGTCCGGCCCCCAACCCCCTCCTCCCCCACCTCCCAGGAGGCGGGGCGCGGCCGATTGGCCCTGGACCCGGAGGGGTGGGATTCGGGCTCCAGGCCAGGTGGGCGCGCGCGGACCTGGGGCTGCGGGCGCGGCGATGGGGAGGCGTGGGCGTCTAGCTGCCGCCCTCTGGGTCGGCTACCCGGCTCGGGTGGGGTCTCGAGGTCCTCCTGTTCGTACTGCCCTCCTGGTCCCTGTGACCCGCTCCTCTCTACCCGGCGTCCAGGGCTGCGGGGGTGGGAGTGAGGGCGGGATGGGGCGGGAGGCGGACGGCGGCGTCACAGGAAACTTTGGGAGGCTCGCCTGGCCGCGACCGGGAAGTGGCCGGGCCAGGGGCTGATAAGCTGGGGCCGCCTGGAAGGGACTACCCCGCGGGTCGGCAGCCGGAAAGGAATTCGGAGGGTGGGGGCGGAGGCGTGATTAAAATGTTAAGTGTGCCCGCGGGGTGCTGGGCGAGCCCGGGAGCTGAATCGTAAAGAACCGAAGCTGCTTTGGGGCCGCGGACCCCACACCCCTGAATACGCACTTTTACGCTCAGACTCATTGACCTTTTACTGTACATTGATACTTTTAGAATGGTTTTCGGCTAAGGCAGGAACTGTGCCTTTCTCATTCCTGTAATTCCCAGTGCCTCAGACTGTCTTTTTAAAAAGAGGGTTAGACACTAAATGCTGGAATTGGGATGGATGCTGTTAAACCTAAAGCAGGCCCTACGAGTGGTCCCATGTAATAATAAGCCCTTACCTCTTCCAGAGTCTAGAAAGCGCGAAGAACCCGAGTTGGTTTGCTCTGCCAGTGGAGACTGTTTCAGAAGCGTCCTTCACCAAAAGAATTTGGTGGAAAATAAGTAATGTGAGCTAAACAAAGATAACTAGGTGATCTGTAACAGTATGATAGGTGTTATTAGTCACTAATGGAGGGTGTGTTCCTGCAGCCGACTTTTTTAAGGCATTGTATCCTGTACATTGGTTGAACCACTTTCTTTGCCTGGGGCAAATTAATGTCAACCTCCATCTCCACCCTCCCCATCTAAAATTTTGGATTATGTGGAAGCCAAAGAAGAATGATGAATACTTTTATTCCGACAGTGTTAGTTGTTTAACCATAGTGAACAGCTCTACACATAAATCGTAAATTGGACTTTCTTGTCCACTGTTTCAAAGTCAAGAGAAAGCAAAACATGCTGTAAAAACAAATAATAATAATAATAATAATAAATAAGTAATTTTTTCTTAAAAATGTGAGAAGAGATTTCCTTTCTCAACATTTGCTTTAGTTTTTTGGTTTTTTTTTTTTTTTAAGATTTTATTTATTTATTTGACAGAGAGAGATCACAGAAGGCAGAGAGGCAAGCAGAGAGAGGGGAAGGGAAGGAAGCAGGCCCCTGCTGAGCAGAGAGCCCGATGCGGGACTCGATCGCAAGACCCTGAGATCATGACAGGAACCGAAGGCAGCGAAGGCAGCGGCTGAACCCACTGAGCCACCCAGGCAACATTTGCTTTAGAAAACCTGTAGTTGTTAAATACATTCTTGTTTCTTTGAATCGTATATGTATAAACGTCCTTTTTAAAACTAGTTGGGTCTCCCTCAGCTAATGTTTTGTCAGCTTTACACTCCAGAAATGTCTTTAAAGACTTGGGAGAGGTGCCTGGGTGGCTCAGTGGGTTAAAGCCTCTGCCTTCGGCTCAGGTTATGATCCGAGGGGAGCCCCGCATCGGGCTCTCAGCTCAGTAGGGAGCCTGCTTCCTCTTCCCTCTCTCTCTGCCTACCTCTCTGCCTACTTGTGATCTCTGTCAAATAAAATAAATTTTTTAAAATCTTTAAAAAGAAAAAAAGACTTGGGAGATAATCAAGATATCACTCTGAAATAGGAAATCAACAGACATACCAGTTCCCAGAAATGTATAAGGAAAATATGATATACAGATATAAATATCTATATAGATAGACAGATGCACATACACCTAATGAGATATGATTCAGCCAGAAGAAAAGAACAAAAGCTTGTCACTTGCAACCTTGAGAATGGACCTTGATGACATTGTGCTGAGTGAAAAAAGTCAGACAGAGAAAGACAAATACCCAAGGCACTTACCTTATGCAGAATCTTAAAAATAAATAAGTAAATAACTCAGATACAAAGAGCAGATTGATGATTGGGAGTAGGATTGAAATGGATGAGGGGAATCAAAAGGCACAAACTTTCAGTTATAAAATAAATACGCCATGGGTATGTAACTATGTACACCATGGTGTATATATATAGTTAATAATACTATATTAAATATTTGAAAGTTGCTGAGGTAGAAAATCTTAAAAGTCCTCATCACAAGTTAAAAACAAAAACAAAAAATTCATGTAACTATGTTATGGTTCCAAATGTGAACTAGACTTAACATGGTGATCCTTTGGCAATATATACAAATACCAAATCATTATGTTGTAAACCTGAAACCAATATAATATGTCAATTATACTGCCATAAAAAGCAAAGGGGGATAGCTCCCACTTTCCATGGGAAACTAAGAGTCTAACTTCAGTGGGAAAATCACTCCAATTTGCAAAACTACCTTCTGTCATAAAGATAAAAGAAGGTTGTTTCTCCTCTGGATAAAGGTGGTTAACACAGTATGGTCACCGCAATTACACAATAAAATTAAGATGAATTATGTGTGCAAATGGTATTGTCAAGGCCTCTTATTTGAGAAGGGGTTATTGTTTATCTTGAAAATGTATGTAGTGGGTTGTTAATCTGGCGATACAAAGAGGTGAAATTTTTTTTCTGTCTTTACAATCTCTTTCCTAATCACCTGTAATGCACATCACATTCTGGTTTAATGCTGTGTTTTATTCCTTCATTACCTTTGTGAAAAGGATTTCTGGGTTGGAAGAAGATTTTATTTTTAATTTTATTTCCTCATATACTTATGCCCAAAATACTGAGACTAGGAAGGTAAGGAAAGTTGTTATATTTTAGTTTTTAATTTGTTCTCAAAAATGATCTCAGATTAGATGATACCTAATTGCTGAACTACAAATACATTTTAATAGAATCAGAAATGATAACAAGGTTAATGTTTGATATGTATTTTGTAGTGACTGCTAACTGCATAAACTAAGCATATGTAAAACAAATTAGTTTTCTGTGAATATTAAATGTTGTGATATATATCATGTCAACATAAATGAAATCCATGAATGTCTGTGTATTAAATCATTATATAAAGCCAAAATACAGCTTTGGGGATTGTTCCGCCAAGGCATATCTTTTCCAAGAACCTGAGGACTTCTATACCTTTATACAAAGGGAATCTAAATCTGGAAGGATGTGTTTGGTAATTTAATTATTACATATTTGGAGAAAGTAGTTTCAGATAAAAGTCTAATGGTGAACTAGAACGCTTTGATATACATTGTGTGTGTGTATGTTTTTATGTGTGTGAGAGGGAACACAAATCTCTGAAAACAGCATCTTTCCAGTTCCTCAACAATTTTCTGGGGTCTTACCTATTCACTCAAGAAACTTAAAAACTGTGTGCCATATGCCAAACATTGTACTAAGAAATTTAAGTTTGAGTGAATGTACTTGAAGTAAATGAATGTGGCAAAAACCTATACTGCATTTTTGAAGCTGAAAAAAGCAATTACAGCAAATCCACTTTAAATTTCCCATCTGTTTTAATTATCACTTTGCATTGCAACAAATTTAATAAACACTTGATTTCATCTGATCTCAAAAGTACTGTGCAACTTTTCTTACATCTTGTAAATGTAGGGAAAGTATAAAAGAATAAAGGAAAATAATTTCCTGTCTACATGATCCATAGGCTTTATAAAATATTAGACACCCCCACATAGCCTAGAGGAACATGTATCTTAGTTGAAATTGTTAGCATTGGATTATTTCTTTTTAAGATTTTATTTATTTATTTGATAGAGACACAGGGAGAAAGAGAATACAAACAGAGGGAGTGGGAGAGGGAGAAGCAGGCCCCCCACTGAGCAGGAGCCCAGTAGGGCTTGATCCCAGGACCCCAGGATCATGACCTGATCTGAAGGCAGAGGCTTAACGACTGAGCCATAGGATTTAAGAGACTCTTCTATCATTAAAATTTAGATCTATACCAAGTACTACCATGACTTTTTAAAATGCCACAGTACTGCCTAGCTATAGATTTAAAAAAAGTCCTTCATATATATTCCATTTTACCAAATACCAATTTTTGTCTGTTCTAATAATATTACTTACCTGGACAAATGAATACAATAATATGGATGTCAAACCTTCAACAATTAATTAAAAATTATTTTAGGGGCACCTGGGTGGCTCAGTCAAGTGACTGACTTTTTTTTTTTTTTTTTTTTTTTGAGCTCTTTTTCAGCTCAGTTCATAATCTCAGGGTCATGGGATGGAGCCCTATGTGAGGCTCCACGCTCAGGGGGGTTCTACTTGAGATTCTCTCTCTCCCTCTTCCTTTGCCCTTCCCTTCCCCACTTAAATAAATAAATAAACAAATAAAATCTTGGTAAAAAATTATTTTAAAAGTTATTTCCTGACTCTATTTCTCTACCACTTATCTTTACCTCTCCCATTTTCCTGTTTAATAGTTTCTCATAATTCACTTCAAGAGAAATCTTGGCTGTGTGCCATCTCAGTACAACAGTCACCATACCTACCCCTCACTCTTTTCCTTAACCTATAGTTCTTCTCTTTCCTCCTTTCTGCCGTCGCCTTTGCTTTATGACTCTGCCTACTCTAATCCACAATTCATACTTAACTACCAGCACAAACCTCATAAAATGGAGATCGTGATGAGGCACGCATTACGGAAATCCTAACTGTCTTTATTCTCTACATGTTGCAGTGTCTGTGTTCAGTACATATATAAATTTCCTAGATTTTGACACATGTTCTCTTGAATAAATACTGTCACTAGCGGTCACATTTATGTGAGATTTTCTTTTGGCCTTTTTCCCCCCCTTGGCTTTCCAAGGGCTACATGGCTTCCTTTATTTTACAAATGTGTGTAAGCAAAAGGAAGGAGGGAAGGCGGGCAGAAAAGAAGTGTGAGATAGAGTTGGAGGAGGAAAATCTCTATTCTGTCTTCAAACTGGATAACAACGCCATTAAAACACCATCTCACAACGATCCTCCTAGCAAAAGGCTGGCTGTCCTCTAGCACTCTGATCTTGTTCCCCTGCTTCCCTGCCTGGCTCACCATTGAGATATATGACTGTCTGTATCCCCAGTCAAGAATATCCTCCCCAAAATGCCCTGGATCACTCAAGGCCTGTTTTTTACGTCATCCTTTTCTCTGAATTTACCTCTCCTTTTCCTCATTGCCTTCTTTCTAGTTCACTGGGACTTCAAGATAACTGTCAAATGTGTACCAGAGGGGGAATGCTGGAATAATGACTTCCCAATGTGAATAAGTACACTAGTTTCATCAGAAGCACCTGAGAACCTTTTCAAAAATACCTACTCCTCGATTTACCCTCCAAAGGTTCCAACTTTGAAAAGTCTGGGAAGAATTCAGAAAATCTATCTGTTTGGAATGAGAACAATGAATCTGGTCAACATGGTGGATTAAATATAGGCACTTATCTCTGCTCCTTCCCCAAACTCCCTGGCACCCCATAAAGACAGATCCAGATCACTGGGAATCCAAGGCCCAGGGATCTCTGAAGGCATTCATGAGAAGAAAGGCTTGAAAACAACAGAACTGGTTGATAATCTATATTAGGAGTTGGTAAACCTTCACATCACTTCCCAACCAAACAACTAGGTAACATATTGCCCTAACCTAATCCAGAGACAATATGATATATTCCCTGGCAAGGATAAACTGGAGAAGCTCTGGCCCTGAAGACATGGAGATAGTTAGCTGAGTATAGAGGTGAGGTGTCCTACTGCTCACTGGAATGAAGGGAGTAACTGAAGGTCTGCATACTGAACTGTGAGAATTCCTGTCCCACTTAGCTCCTATAATGGCATTTTCCAGATTTGTATCCAGGAATCCATCAGAGGATTCCTTTGAAAGAAAATCGACTTGCCTAATGAAAAATACTTTTATGGATACTGGAATGTGATTTCCAATAGAGCAGTCACCTGCCTAATCACATTAAAATGAGGTCTGCCGGGGCGCCTGGGTGGCTCAGTGGGTTAAAGCCTCTGCCTTTGGCTCAAGTCATGGTCCCAGGGTCCTGGGATCGAGCCCAGCATTGGGCTCTCTGCTCAGCAGGGAGCCTGCTTCCTCCCCTCTCTCTCTGCCTCTCTGCTTACTTGTGATCTCTATCTGTCAAATAAATAAATAAAATCTTAAAAAATTTTTAAAAATTTAAAAATTAAAAAAAAAAAAAATGAGGTCTGCCAATCTACAAGTTCCAGCCAGGCAAGCAACTTCTTTCATTCTTACATATGAATAAACATCTGGGGATAACCACACTCTTTGAGGAAACCCACCGTCATGAAAACCAGACAATAAAACAAAAAAATCTGCAGAGGTTGGGGGTGGGGTGGAATTGAATGTAACCACAGCAGAAAACAAACAAACAAACAAAAAAAACCACCACCACAACAAAAAAATCTGAGAACTATTAGTGATATCCTTAAACAAAGAAAAGATTCATGATTGAAAACAGGATGCTCTTTTTTAAAAGAAATTTTCAAAGGAAAATAAAATAATCTTTTGGAAATTAAAAAATAAATTTTAAAGTTGAAAAGAAGTAAGTAAAATGAATTTGCAAAGTCTCCAAAGAAGAACAAAAAGACAAGCAGTTGAAAAACATGAGAGAAAAGAAAATCTAGGATCAATCCAGGTGTGTCTGGTATTTTCACCATAAGCGTTTTTGCTGTAATCATCACTGCTGCAAGCATTTTCTCACATAACTGATTAGCTGTAAGGCAGTTTTGTCATAAAAGATAAAATAACTGACTGACAGTTTTGTTTCAATTCTCCAGTGACAAAGCTCCCATTTTTATATTATATAAATCTTAGCTAGGCCTCATAATGGTCTATACAGCAGACGTGGTGGTCTTAAACAGTGAATGATAACAACTACATTTATCGCCTTGACAGAAAATACCGTGATAAAATTTACTGAAAGTGTGAAATAGTGTAAAGCCAGATTACATACTGTCCTAGAAAATGGTAACACATCAGTTGCAACAATAACAAAGCTCAGTTAGAAATGCGTTACAACATTAGCATGTCTTCCACATTTCCCATTGAACTGTAGAACATCTATCAAAGAGCATGTAAGGATATGCCAAGAGCAAACAACAGTGTAGAGGGCTTTCACAATGCAATACAAAGTTCAGTTAAAAATATTGCATTTTGGGGGCACCTGGGTGGCTCAGTCAGTTAAGCATCTGCCTTCGGCTTAGGTCTCCACCCCAGAGTCCTGGCATCAAGCCCTATGTCAGGCTCCCTGCTCATTGGAGAGCCTGCTTCTCCCTCTGCCTACCGCTCTGCCTACTTGTGCTATCTGTCTGTCAAATAAAGAAATAAAATCTTAAAAAAAAAAAATACATATGTGTGTGTGTATATATATATATGTATATATATATATATATATACATATATATATATACTGCATTTTAGTATTTGGAAGAATGATGCCTCTCAGTGAGTGAAAAAATTTATACTTTTATTAATTTGTTCATGTTTTGCTATGAGCTTTTAAATGTCCCTCTTTGATTTTTCATTGTTTTATCCTTTATGACAAAATTGCTTTAGGGCCAATTAGTTATGCAGTGAAAAATTTATGGCAAAAATGCTTGCAGCAAAGATACCTACCCCAAAGATATTTATGGCAAAGTACCTAGAACCCAATCAAGGAGACAGAACATCCAGCCTGGAGTTCCAAAAGGAGAAGAGGTGGGTTGGGGGAGGGGTGGAATTATCAAAGAAATACATTTTCCCAGAAATGAAAGAAGTGTTTTTCCAGATTGAAATCCATCTAGTGATTGCCTTGCAAAATGAATAAAAAAGACTCACAGAAAGGCATTTAATCTGGCAATGTCAGAACAGCAGTGATAAAGAGAATCCCTTAAATACTTCAGATAGAGTAAAGACTGCATACAGAGGATTAGGCATGATAACAGAGAAGAGAATTGGGCTTTTCAATAATGATGCTGTAAACCAGAAGAAAACAGACAAACATCTTTAAACTCTAATGGGAGAGTATTTACAACCTAGAATTCCTTACAAACCCAACCAATAAAGTCTAAGATAAAATAAAGCAATCTTAAAAACAGTTTAAAAAGTTATATATGAAAATCATTAGCCAAGAATAGTAATTCTGGCAGTTATAAATATCTTATGAAAATTTACAGGTTACTATTAATTATTTCCCAGCAAACAATTCATTCGAAACGTATGCTGTATAAAAAAGTAAGACTCAAATCAAGATTTTTAAAAATGTTATTTAGTTTAAGATAAAATGAAAGTGTCCTCAGACGCGCAAGATTACAAAAAGCTTTATTCCTATGGAACCTTTTCTCAGGGAGGTACTCAAAGATGTTTTCAACCAAAAGTGGGAATTTTTAAAAAGATGAAGGCATGGATCAACACCAGAGAAAGGAAAAGGGAATACCCAAGATGATGGTGAAAGTAATTTCTAGGACTGCAACTGCACGACAGGCCTAAAAAGCAACCAGTATAGACTAAGGCAGGAGAAGGTAAGTTTCCAGAACTGATTATCTCCAAGGGAGAAAAAATGGGGTCAATGAATTCTCAACATATTTCACTACAAGAGAGCTGTTATTCTAGATATATAAAGAGAGCATTATAACATAATTTGGAGATGACTTAAGAGCAGGCATTTAAGAAATGAAGCAAACGGAAAATAACACAATTACTACCTAAAAAATTATATTAAACTCTGCATTTTAAAAATGTAAAGTTCACAACACTCACCATAGCACATACCCTCCCCACTGTCCATCACCTAGTCATCCTCTCCCTTCCATGTGACTCAGTATGCATGTGACTCAGCCTTAAAAAATAACTGCATAGGGGCACCTGGGTGGCTCAGTGGTTTAAGCCTCTGCCTTCGGCTCAGGTCATGATCTCAGGGTCCAGGGATCGAGCCCCACATCGGGCTCTCTGCTCAGCAGGGAGCCTGCTTTCCCCTCTTTCTCTGCCTGCCTCTCTGCCTACTTGTGATTTCTCTCTGTCAAATAAATAAATAAAAATCTTTAAAAAAAATAATAACTGCATAATCTTCCTAATCTAAGAACTGAATGTTGATTTAGCCCCAAATTATAATATTGTAGGTACAATACAATACAATACAATATAATACAATATTTTAAGAATAGGGTGAGGGCGCTGATATGAGGAATTTGAGAAACAACAAGACGGGATCATAGGGAAAGGGAGAGGAAAATGAAACAAGACGAAACCAGAGAGGGAGACAAACCATAAGAGACTCTTAATCTCAGGAAACAAACTGAGGGTGGCTGGAGGGGAGGGGGTTGGAAGGGAGAGGATGACTAGGTGATGGACAGTGGGGAGGGTATGTGCTATGGTGAGTGTTGTGAACTTGTTAAGACTGATGAATCACAGACCTGTACCCCTGAAACAAATAATACATTCTATGCTAATTTTAAAAATAAAATAAAAAGAATAGGGTGAGGGCAGGGCACCTGGGGTGTCTGCCTTTGGCTCAGGTCATGATCCCAAGCGCCTGGGATCGAGCCCCACATTGGGCTCCTTGCTCTGTGGGAAGCCTGCTTCTCCCTCTCCCTCTGCCTACTCCCCGTGCGTGTGCTCTCTCTCTCTCTGTCAAATAAATGAATAAAATCTTTAAAAAAGAAAAAAAAAAGAAGAAGATGAGGGAAACTCTTGAGTGAAAGTAAATGAGAGAGCCAAATCTACTTCTTCTGTAGTAGGAATCAGCAGATAATTCCTAACACTGAAAACCGAAGAAAGGCTGCTATAAGTCGGCTTCATAATAGGAAGGATAAACACCAGTGCTGAGAGAAGAGTCCAACAATGGAGCTGGTGAGGGGAACTGAAAAGTAACAGCGGGGCCGGGGATCCTTCATGTTATAAATCTTAGGATATCACTTCACCTGTCTTGCTTTGATGAAAAATTTTAAAAACAATAAATAAATAATTTTAAAAGATCTGTAGGTGAGTCTGTTGTCCAGCCAGATTTGAGAACTACTGGGTTAAGAACAGGTCAATGAGCAGATATCTGCTCCCATCACTACAGATGGCATACATATTTAAAAGGATAATACCAGGATGCCTGGGTGGCTCAGTGGGTTAAAATCCTCTGCCTTTGGCTTGGGCCATGATCCCAGGGTCCTGGGATTGAGCCCCGCATTGGGCTCTCTGCTCAGCAGGGAGCCTGCTTCCTCCTCTCTCTCTGCCTGCTTGTAGTCTCTGTCAAATAAATAAATAAAATCTTTAAAAAAAAAAAAAAGGATAATATCAGACATAATCACTTATTCACTCAAGGAATTTTTTGAGCACCTGTTATGTGCCAAACACTGTGGGGGTTCCGAGGATATGACAGGGAAACACAGGGTCAGGACTCCTCCATTGGAGTCTAGAGATAGATACAGACAGTACCCTTGAAAACAAATTCACAGACAATCTACAGATTGTGATAAATGCAAGGAAGGAAATGAATAAAATGGTGTGAGGGAATAAAGAGAACGGGAAGCATCAAAAGGCCAAGATTCAGGTCTTAGCTTCACAGTTACAGAATTATGAATTTCAGCACATCTCCCCTGTAACTTTCCTCAGCCTTCCTTTCTGGGTCTATTAATCACAAATAATAAGTCTGACCTCACTGGTTCTTTTGAGGATTCATTGAGATGGAATAAATGAATGGATTTTCCATTTATAAATTCCTACTCATATATAAGATTTTTAACATTAGGGGAGCCCTTCTCAAGTTCTTAACTGGTTTCTTTGCCTGCTTCCTTAGGGTTCTATGGTGCGCACTGTCAACAGAGTCAAACAACTATCATTTTCATTTTGTAGTTCTCACATTCAGATGCCTTGTCTTAGAGGTAAATCTAGTTTCTAAACTTGGCTTCGGGGCCCTTTATAAATCTACAAGCAATTTAACTGTCTAGGCTTTTCATCCACCTCTTCCCCGTCAGCGATGGAATACTTTATGCCTCTACATGTAGTTTAATTTCTCTTAAATTTACATACAGTAAAATTCACTCTTCTTGGTGTACAGTTCTATGAGTTTTGACTAAGCACAGGCACGTAACCGGCACCATTATCAAGATGTGGAACAGTTCCGAACTGCAGGCCGACACACGCACACACACGCACATGAACACACACAGAATCTCCTTATGTCACCCCTTGGTAGTCAGCCCTCCTCCCACACAATACCAATCTGTTCTTCAGTTCCGTAGTTTTGTCTTTTAAAAAATGTCATAAATATAATCACATCGTATATAGCCTTTTGATTCTGACTTCCTTCACTTCACATAGTATATTTGAGATTCATCTAATGTTACTGTGTGCATTACCAGTTTCTTCCATTTTATTGCACTGTAGCATTTCATTATTTATCCATTTGCCAGTTGAGGGACAATTTTATTCCAATTTTTGGTGATTATGAATAAAGTTACTCTAAACATTCACATATAGGTTTTATTGTGTGGCCATATATTTGCATTTTACTTTAGCAAATACCTACGTGCTGAGATCTCTAGGCCCAATGGTAAGTATATATTTAACTTTATAATAAACTGCCAAACTTTTCCCACAGTGGCTGCACTATTTCACATTTTGCCATTCCACATTCCTATCAGTTCCAATTCTCCTCATTCTCACCAACAATATACAATGGGAGAAAGCTAGTCTCTTCAAAAAACGGTGTTGGGAAAACTGGACACTTACATGCAAAAGGATCACTTTCTTACACTAGAGACAAAAATAAACCCAAAATTGATTAAAGACCTAAATGGGAGACCTTAAAACTCCTAAAAGAAAACACAGGCATTGGGGCGCCTGGGTGGCTCAGTGGATTAAGCCGCTGCCTTCGGCTCAGGTCATGATCTCAGTGTCCTGGGATCGAGCCCCGCATCGGGCTCTTTGCTCAGCGGGAGCCTGCTTCTCTCTCTCTCTCTGCCTGACTCTCCGCCTACTTGTGATTTCTCTCTCTGTCAAATAAATAATAAATAAAATCTAAAAAAAAAAAAAAAAAAAAAAGAAAACACAGGCATTAATCTCTTGGACATCACCCTTAACGAAATATTTATGAATATGTATCCTCAGGCAAGGGAAACAAAAGTAAAAATAAATTATTGAGACTACTACACCAAAAATAAAAAGCTTTGCATAGCAAAGGAAGCCATCAGTAAGACAAAAAAGCAACCCAGTGAATGGAAGTGGATAATCACAAATCACATATCCAATAAGGGGTTAATATACAAAATACAAAAATCTCATATGATTGAACACTAACAAAATATTCAGAAACCAAAGAACAGATTCTTAACTCTAGAGAACAAAATGATGGTTACCAGAGGTGGGAGTTAAAGGGAATGGGTGAAGTAAGTTGAAGGGGATTAAAGAGTACACTGATCATGATGAGTACTGAGCAATGTATGGAATTGTTGAGTCACTATATTGTACACCTGAAACTAATATAACACTGTATATTAACTGTACTGGCATTAAAATTTAAAAATTAATTTAAAAAATACCCCCCCAAAAAAAGGAAAAAAAAAAATCTAGGGAATAGAATTCCAAAGGGAATACCAAGTACGAATATCCTAACTGGATATGCAAATAATAAAAATGACAGCTTTGGGAAAAAAAAAAAAAAGAAAATGAAGAAGACATGAATAGACATTTCTCCAGAGAAGATATCCAGATACCCATCAGACACATGAAAAGATACTCAGCGTCACTCAGCGTCAGGCAAATGCAAATCAAAACCTCAATGAAGATACCATCTCACATCTGTCAGAATAGCTAGTAGCAAAAAGATAAGAAATAACAAGTGTTGGCAAAGATTGGAGAAAGGGGATCCCTTGTGCACTGTTGGTAGGAATGTAAAGTGGTGCAGCCACTCTGGAAAACAACAGGGAGGTTCCTCAAAAAATTAAAAATAGAAATATCATATAATCCAATAATTCCACTACTGGATATTTACCCAAAGAAAATGAAAAAATACTAAAAGGTATATCCATTTTTATGTCTATGCAGCATTTTATACACTAACCATCATGTGGAAGCAACCCAAATGTCTACCCATAAAATATATATAATGGATAAAGTGCATGTGTGTGTATATATATATATATAAAACAGATTATTGTTCAGCCATACAAAAGAATGAGATCTTGCCATTTGTGGCAACATGGATGGACCTAGAAGGTATTATGCTAAGTGAGATAATTCAGAAAGAAAGACAAATACCATATGATTTCATTTATATGTGAAATTTAGAAAACAAAACAAACAAACAAAACCAGACTCTTAAATTCAGAGAACAAACTGGTGGTTGCCAGAGAGGAGGTGGTTGGGGGGATGGGTGAAATAGATAAAGGGGATTAAGAGATACAATTTTCCAGTTATAAAATAATTAAGTCATGGAGTTGAAAAGTACAGCATAGGAAATACAGTCAATATTACTCTAATAACAAGGTATGGTGACAGACGGTGATTATACTGATCATGGTGAGCTCTGCGTAATGTACAGAATTGTGGATCACTATGTTATATGTCTGAAACAAATATAACATTGTCTGTTAATTACAGCTCAACAAGAAAAAAATTAGGAAATTTTGCTCTGTGGAAGATATCGGCAGGAGATGAAAAGATAAGCCAGAGAAATTTTTTCAAATCAGACATCTGACAAAGGCCATTTAGCTAGTATAAAACTCTTCACTTCCCTAGAAAGCTTTCAGGCTCAACTCAAATTTCATCCCTACAGAAACATCAATGACCAGATGAGCTAGAATTCCTATGTCTGGACCACTAGTGGATGAATGAATGAGCATTTGTCAGCCATTATTACTTTTCTATAAAATAATATACTCTAATAAACATACACTAGTGTAATAAACATATACTAATATTCTGGTCCCCTTCTTAACTAAAAATCTATATGTATTTGTCAGACACTTGTCATTATTGCAGTGGAATGACAGGAAACCGTATTGACTGATATAAGTACTAAGTACCATGGATGGATGGATGGGTTCATCTTAACAGATAGATCCCCCATTGCTCACATTAATGACTTAGCTCTGGGGAAGGTATATCTAATGAAGGCAGGGCTGAAAAAGTGTATTTTTTAACTGTGTATAATGTCTTTCATGGACATGTGAATGTGTATTTGTCTATATACAGTAATAGAAATTTTTTAAAAATTGGAAAAATTCTAAGTTACATATTTCATTTCTTTTGTTGAAATAACAATGCTCCTATTTACTTTTAGCTCTTATCAAATATGCTGTTGCATTATTATTTCCTTTTAAAATCAAAAGCTTTTGGAATGTCTGGGTGGCTCAGTGGGTTAAAGCCTCTGCCTTCAGCTCAGGTCATGATCCCAGGGTCCTGGGATCAAGCCCCGCATTGGGCTCTCTGGAGCCTGCTTCCTCCTCTCTCTCTGCCTGCCTCTCTGTGTCCTTTCTGTCTGTCAAATAAATAAAATCTTAAAAATAAATAGATAAATAAAATCAAAAGCTTTTGGCTTTTGTGGAGACCATTTATTCCAACACTGTTAGTCAAGAACACTTGATTTGCTAAATTTTAATCCTTTTGCTAAGGATCAACTGAAGAGGTCTTAAAAAATTAATACCTTGGGGCACCTGGGTGGCTCAGTGGGTTAAGCCGCTGCCTTCGGCTCGGGTCATGATCTCAGGGTCCTGGGATCGAGTCCCACATCGGGCTCTCTGCTTGGCGGGGAGCCTGCTTCTCTCTCTCTCTCTCTCTCTCTCTCTGCCAGCCTCTCTACCTACCTGTAATCTCTCTCTGTCAAATAAATAAATAAATAAATAATCTTAAAAAAAAAATTAGTACCTTGAACAGTGGTATTCTAGGGGCCCAGGAAAATATGTAACCTTGATGCTTCCCTCAATGGTCTTAAGAAGGCAAGTTTACGGGTGCCTGGGTGGCTCAGTGGTTTAAGCCGCTGCCTTCGGCTCAGGTCATGATCCCAGAGTCCTGGGATCGAGTCCCACATCGGGTTCTCTGCTCAGCAGGGAGCCTGCTTCCTCCTCTCTCTCTCTGCCTGCCTCTCTGCCTACATGTAATCTCTCTGTCAAATAAATAAATAAATAATCTTTTAAAAAAAAAAAAAAAAAAAAAAGAAGGCAAGTTTACCACATACAAAGTTTCCCCATAGATATATTAAAGGGAAGGTGGGTGCATTCAGGGAGGTGGGTACAGGTAACAATGCTGGCGCAGGTACAGCATAGTTGTTCAGGTCCCTCCATTCAGAGAGGCCCTGTCCTTGATTTAATGCTCTCCCATCACCTTTTCTTTAAGACTTAAACTCACAACCCAGAGATCAAGAGTCACATGCTCCATTGACTGAGCCAGCCAGGCGCCCCACCTTCTTGAAATGTTAATAATTTTTATCTTTGAACTTGTGTTGTGCAAATAAAGTCTAAAGGGACAGTGGAGCATAGAAGTAAAGAGAAGATGTGCCCAATATGTGTGTCCACTGTTCCTTTCCATTCTATTCTCATTAGTATTCTCAGGGCCTCGTGAGTACAGCATTCCAGGGGACTCACAATGCATAAGATTCAGTGAGTCTGAAGTGAGTATAAGGTCAGTGTGTTACGTCTGTCACAGAGTAAACAAAGGCACCGGCAATCCCGGGAGAACATGCTTGTCATTCAAACACAGAGAGAAGGCAGTTGCATTCTAAGAAAGGGGAGCATCCAAGGAACGGTATCAGATTCTTTGTCACTTGTGTCACTTCTTGTGTTGGCCAACTACTTACACTAAAATGAAGACAGAGGAGAAAAGGGAGAGACAGGACATCAAAGATTTAATTTCCCTTCTTGCCCTTTCTCACTTATCAGAGAAAGCTAGAGAGGGTTGCTAGATGTGCACATATCCAAGAAGGGAAATTAAAAAGTTGAGCTCATTTTGTGTAGTTTTCACCATCCTGGTGTACAAGCTACAAAATATGAATTCTGTAATTTTGCTGATTCCACATACAAGTTATGTTTGCATTAAAATTGACATTATGTAGGGTGCGTGGTTGGCTCAGTTGGTTAAGTGACTGCCTTCAACTCAGATCATGATCCCAGGATCCTGGGATCGAATCCCACATCTGACTCGCAGCTCAGTGGAGAGCCTGCTTCTCCCTCTCCTTCTGCCTATCTGTGCTCGCGTGCTCTCTGTGTCAAAGAAAGAGAATCTTTAAAAAAATAAATAAAATAAAATTATGTAATAGAAAGATGAACAATAGTCATGCTAATAATTTAAAGTTAAAGATTCTCTACTTAGCAAATAAAACTCCCCATTATAAACTGGGAGGAAGAGGCTGAAGAAGAAAGGAAAAAACCCTTCTGTTTTAGCACCATGAAGCATTTTTTTCTGGCTTTTTGTAAAGCAAAGGGAAAATTTTATTTCATACTGAGGAGTCCTGCACAGGTCCATCAGCTTAACTGAGAAGGAGATATTGACAGAGCCGTTCATTTGCCTGAGCCAACCTGTTCGTGCTGACATGTAGTTTATAACCACAGTTTACAATTGGGATTGATAAAAAAAAGTCTCACAGGGGGCAGGTAAAATATGTATGTCAGCAGTTTGTGTTTCATTGCTTTTCCAATTCTAAGTTAAAAAGAACTAATTTGAGATTATAATTTTATCTACATCATCTCACTCACTGAAGGATATCTAGAATATCAAAAGAAACTAAATAAAGGAATATTTTTTCATTATTTATTCCTAGGGGCATTTTCGAGAAAAACAATTGAGTTTGTCCTTACTTGCTTTGTTACAAGCTCTGAAAGAGATTGATTACCACTAAGAAGAAACTGAGTCTGTGATGCAAAATGAAGGTCTTTAAACAACTTATATTTAAAAATTTTAATTTATCATAAAGTATTAACCTGAGAGACCTTCTCCAAATAAGAGTGATAGAAATTATATACTGTCTAGCTCCTCCTTCTCCAAACCTGGCCAAAACTATAGTTTGTTTGGTTCCCCCCCCCCCCCCCCAGAAATCACTATGTTTCATTTATAAAAAGAGAATTTTTTTTTAATTGTAGTTAATGGGATTTTCCTCTTTTATTTTAGTGAGCTATAATTAACACATAACATTGTGTAAATTTAAGGTGAACAACAGGTTGGCTCAATGCATTTTATATATTGCAATACGATTATCACGTTACTATTTGTTGGCTCTCTATCACATCACATAATTATCATTTCTTTTTTGTGGTAGGAATAATCAAGATCTAGTCTTAGCAACTTTTAAGTTTATAATACATAATGTGGACTATAATTACTGTGCTATAATTACTGAGCTATACATTAGCTCTCCAGGATTTGTTTACTAGTTCCAAGTTTGCACCCTTAAACAATAGATCCCCACTTCCCCTAACCCCAAACTCTGGTAACCACCATTCTACTCTGTTTTTGCAAGTTTGGCTTCTTTATATTGCGAATATAAACGATATCATAGAGTCTTTGCTTTCTTCTGTCTATCTTGCTTTGCATAATGCCCTGTAGGCCCATACATGTTGTCACAAATGGCAGGGTTTTCTTCATTTTCATGGCTTGAATAATATTTTATATATACTTAATATATATCACATCTTTATCCACTCATCCATTGCCAGGCACTTAGGCTATTTCCATAATTTGGCTATTGTAAATAATGCTGTAATAAACATGGGAGTACAGATATCTTTTCAATATCCTGTTTCATTTCCTTTGGCTATATACCCAGAAATGGAATTGCTGGATAAATAATAGTTCTATTTTTAATTTTTTGAGGAACTTCCATATTGTTTTCCATAGTTTCTGTACCAATTTACATTCCCACTAACAGTGCCAGGGTTCCCTTTTCTCCATATCCTTCCCAACACTTGTTATCTCTTGTCTTATTGATTATAGCCATTCTAACAGGTATGAGATAATATCTCATTGTGGTTTTGATTTACATTTACCGGATGATGAGTGATGCTGAGCATCTTTTCATGTGTCTGTTGACCACTTGAATGTCTTTTTAGGAAAAATGTCTATTTAGTTCCTCTGCCATCCTTTAATTGAACTTTTTGTTATTGACTTGTTATAGTTCTTTATATATTTTGGATATGATCCCCTTAGCCAATATATGGTTTACAAATATTTTCTCTCATTCGATAGGTTGCCTTTTCATTTTTTAATTGTTTCTTTTGCTGTGAAGGATCTTTTTGGTTTGATATAGCCCCACCAGTTTATTTTTAGTTTTGTTGCTTTTGCTTTTGGAGTCATATCCAAGAGAAAAAAAAATCATTCCCTAGACCAGTGTCAAGGAATTTCTCCCCTGTTATCTTCTAGGAACTTTATAGTATCAGGTCTTATATATAAGTCTTCAATCCATTTTCAGTTAATTTTTGTGAGTGGTATAAGATAATGGCCCAATTTCAATGTTCTGCAAGTGTTTCTCCAGTTTTCTCAACACCATTTGTTGAAGAACTATCCTTTCCCCATTGAGTGTTCTTGGATCCCCTGTTAAATATTAAATATGACCATGTATGTGGGGACTTATTTCTGGGATCTCTATTCCGTTCCCCATTTTTTTTTTTTGGCAGTACCATATTGTTTTAATTCCTATAGCTTTGTGAGAATTTTACCTTTAAATAAATACTTTGTATTTTATGTTTATTACTTTGCCAAGTGGTATTTTATTAAGTTTCTAAAATATACTAGCAGTAAATCTTCCATTTCAGTGGGGGAAGGATGATAAACAATTAAGTAAATATGATCATTTTCAGATTACACTGAAATTATGTAGAAAATGAAACAAATTAATATGAGAAATAGCTTATGTGTTACTAGGTGCAGAGATGGTCCTGCTAAGTATTACATGAAGAATCTGAGAAGGTGACACTTGAAATGGGACTTGAAGGGGAAGAAGGAGCCAGTCATGGGAAGGCCTGGAAGCAGAATCCTCTAGACAATGATTATCAAAGTATAGCCCATATAAAGGCCCTGAGATGGAAATAATTTAAAATATCCCGGGGGGACCTCTGAATGTCACTTAAGCCTCCTACTCTTGGTTTCCACAGGTCATGATCTCAGGGTTGTATGATGAAGTCTACATGGGGCTCCACATGGGTCAGTGGGGAGTCTGCTGAAGTTTCTCCTCTCCCTCTCCCTCTGCCCTTCCCTATGCTCACTCTTTCTCTCTCAAAAATAAATATTTTTAAAATTATATAGTATCCCATGAACAGAAAGAAAGAGAACCAATGTGAATGGAACATACTGAACCTATGGAAAGGAAGCAGGGAGATAAACTGGAAACTGAGCTCGGCTTTGTCAGTAAGAACAGGACTTTATATTTTATTCTAACTGCAATAAGAAGCCAACAGATTGTTCAAAGCAGGTTAATAATGATTAGTTTTACTTTTTGAAAAAGGATCATTCATGCTGTTATGTGGAAAATGAATTTTAGGAGAGCAAGAGGGGAACCAGGAGACTGTGAACATGGTCTAGGAAGTGGTGATGGTGCTTGGTTTGGATTACCATGGTAACACTAAAATGGAAAACAGGGAAAGGAACACAGGATATATTAGGAAGTATCTTTTAAAAAAAATTATTTATTTATTATTTATTATTTTATTTATTTATTTGACAGAGAGAAAGATCACAAATAAGCAGAGAGGCAGGCAGAGAGAGGTGAGGAAGCAGGCTCCCTGCTGAGCAGAGAGCCTAATGCAGGGCTTGATCCTGAGCAGAAGGCAGAAGCTTAACCCACTGAGCCACCCAGGTACCCCTTAGGAAGTATCTTTAAGATGATATTATTGTTGAAAATAATAGATTCTAATATAACTGCACATAATTGTAACAAAAATATAATTCAACTTGATCCAACAATTATTTATTACATAACAAATCCCTGGTTTTCTGCTATTTGAATCCTTACTCATAAAGTATTTCTGCTGTCAAGAAGCACAGTATTTTATTTGTGGATATACCTGTAGTGATAAAACAATCTCTAATAAAGAACAATTTTTAAAACTTATCCAAAAACAAAGTCCATTGACAACTTAAAAATAAAAAATAAATAATTTTATCATGGCTATCTCTAGAAAAAGTAGTAAAACTTTAGGAAAAGAGGTCTGAACTCAGTTCTCTCTCTCTCAAACTGTCAAACTACTGGTGTGTAAGGAGATTCAAATACTTTTTTCAGGCACCTTGAAAACTGATAGAGTTCTAAATAATCACCAGGAATCCTATAGTACCATATACAAAATTAATATGTACTTTATCATATGCAATCATTAAGAAAGAAGCTCCAAGGTATGCTCTGGAAAGAAAATAAATTTGGTATTGCAATGTGAAAGAATGCAAAAGCTATGCTGTTATGGGCTAAATTGTGTCTCCCCCAATTCCGTATGTTGAAACCCAGTACCTCAAAATATGACAAGAGACAGGCCCATTAAAGAGATGATTAAGATAAAATGAGGTCCTAATCCAATATGACTTGGTGTCCTTATAAGAAGAGGAAATTTGGACATACACAGAGACATCAGGGATGTATACCCACAGAGGAAAGATTGTGTGAGGACCCAGCAAGAAGGCAGCCATTTGCAAGTCAAAGAGAAAGACCTCAGAAGAAACCAAACCTGCCAAAAACTTAATCTTGGACTTCTTATCTCCAGAACTGTGAGAAAATAAATTTCTGTTGTTTAAACGAACCAGTCTGTGGTATTTGGTTATAGCAGCCTTAGCAAACTTACATATAAGCCAAGGCATTGATTTATATCCATCAGCCCAATAATATTTTAATAACATAAATATTTTAAATATAAAATAATATTTTTAAATGTTTTAATGTAAACACAATTTTAATATAAAATATAAATATAAAATATATTTAATATAAAACAAACACAATCTTTTAATAGAAAATTAACTTTTTAAAAAAAGATTTTATTTATTTATTTGACAAAGGGAGAGAGCATGTGAGAGAGCACACATGAGCAGTGGGGAGGGGCAGAGGGAGAGGGAGAAGCCAACTCTCCCCTTAGCATGGAGCCTGACAAGGGGCTCAAATCCTAGGACCCTGCGATCATGACCTGAGCTAAGGCAGAAGGTTAACTGACTGAGCCACGCAGGTTCCCGACACAATCTTTTAAGACTTGACACAAATGAAAATAAAACAAAAGAGGAAAACAAAACAGAAAAATGAATGTAATAGATATACTTAGAAAGACTATTAAAATAATCAAAGCTACAGTGGCATGATGTTTGCAATAGGCAATGTCAAAAGATGACAATGTGTCATTGAAGCAAATACATTACATGCAAGCTAAAATCTGACAATATTAGAAGCTTAGTGTATTGCAATTTCTGCTGGAATCACACAGCTTAGGTGGACAAAGCAGTTCTCCAAAGAAGGGATGGGTGCTAATCACTACCACAGATTACCACTACGAGCAGCTGCAGAAAGACTGATTACGGGTCACTAAAAGAGGACAGATAGTATGGGGATTTTGTATGCTGTTTTCCATTTCAGAACATGAGAACTTATGAACATGAGAACATGAGAATTTCCTAACAGATTGTTTATGTTATATTTTCTGAACACATACACATATATTAGAGATATTTACTATTTGTAGCAGGTTTTATCGTGGGGTTTATAATCGGACTTCAGGGAGTCCATGTGCCATAAAATTGTATGGAAAATTGGAAGGTTATGTGATATGGATATGTACAGTAAGGCACACTTTCCTGAGGAAAATGTTCAAGTCAAAGCTCTTGGCTCTGGAGGCAACCTGCCCTGGTGAGATCATAGCTGGGTGATCTTACTCAGGTTATTTAAACTGTGTACTTCAGTTTCCCAGTCTGTAACATGAAGATAATAATACAACTCCAAAGGGTAATCTTGACAATAAATACACTAATATGTATAAAAACAGAGCAGTGAGAGTTCGCTAAGTATTCACTATTGTTATTTCAATAACACTCTATTCACAGTAAAATTCAAATGCCAAATAAAGTTACAAATAATGAATTTAAAGAAATCCTTTCATGAATCCTTTTCAAAATAAACTTAGACTAACTACATCCATATGTGCTTGTTTTCTGAATCTGGATGTTCATAAGTAGGCTTCAAACCACAGTGCAATAATAATGACGATCAATACTATGTGTGTTAAGAAAGATCTACCAGAGGGGCACTTGGGTGGCTCAGTGGATTAAAGCCTCTGCCTTCGGCTTGGGTCATGATCTCAGGGTTCTGGGATCGAGCCCCACATGGGGCTCTCTGCTCAGTAGGGAGCCTGCTTCCCCCTCTCTCTCTGCCTGCCCCTCTGCCCACTTGTGATCTATCTCTCATCAAATAAATAAATAAAATTAAAAAAAAAAAAAGAAAGATCTACTAGAAACCTTAATGAGCTAGGTTTGATTGGTATGACAAAGGCATTCTTTATAAATCTTTTCCTTAGAGAGTGAGCCCGAGTCTTTACTGAGTATTTAGTGATATTAGTGAGTGTTCAAATTTAGGAAGAATGCTTTAGTACTTAGTCCATCACTAATCATGTACAATACCCAGAAACTGCTTTTCCTATACAGTCATAGACTGTATTTAGTCTCTGATAAACTCTTACTTCTCTCCTCTTCCCCAACCCTGAGTGAACTACTCACACATTCCAAAAGCAGGAAGAAGTAAATGTTTTACTTCTTTCTCCTACAGCAGATGCCAGCTATGCCTCGGAGTCTTCATAGACTCTTGTTAGAAAATGTTATCGCATGCACTATTGGGTTTCAGTAAAAATAGTATAAACTGAGTACTTATGTACTCAGATACTTACCAACTGTTTTTATACACACTCTCACTTAAGTATTATTAAAACCCTATGGGGTAGGCTTCAATATTACCAGAAGCAAAAAAAGAAAGAAAGAAAGAAAGGCAGAGAGGTTAAATACATGATTCGCAGTCTCACAGCTTATTAATAGGGATATTGTGGGGCGCCTGGATGGCTCAGTGGGTTAAGCCTCTGCTTTCAGCTCAGGTCATGATCTCAGGCACCCAGGCCCACATTGGGCTCTCTGTTCAGCAGGGAGCCTGCTTCCCCCGCCCCCCTACCCCCTCTGCCTACTTGTGACCTCTCTCTCTGTGTCAAATAAATAAATAAATAAATACATCTTTAAAAAAAAAAAAGACATTGTTATTTGAATCCAAGTGATCTAATGAAATGCAAGAGTCACTTAGTCATCACAGGTGCCTGGGTAACTAGGTCTATTGATTCAGAAGAAGAGGAATGATTTTGAATTGAAAGAAGTATGACCACTATCTGTGCAAAATGATAAGACAGTAGGGATGTTCAGATCTTGCAAAGTTAAAATGAACACAGCTAATATTAAAAAATCCCTGTTTGGGGATGCCTAAGTGGCTTAGTTGGTTAAGTGTCTATCTTCGGTTCAGGTCATGATCTTGGGGTCCTGGGATGAGTCCTGAGTTGGGTTCTCCACTCAGCAGGGAGACTGCTTCTTCCACTCCTTCTGCCCCTCCCCTTGGCTGCTCATACTTTCACTCTCAAAATCTTAAAAAAAAAAAAATCCCTGTATAGCTTTAAAAATGAGACAAACTTAAGTTTGAGAACATGCTCCACAATTTCCCACCTTGGGGAAATTACTTAACTAAGTCTTAATGAGGATAATAAAAGCACCAACTTCATAGGGTTGTTGCAAGAATTAAATGGCATAATGCACATAAAATGTCTATCATGGTGCCTGGCATTTAATAAACGCTCCATAAACATTAATTACTGTTATTAATATTTTTATTATTGAGCTTCGCACCCTCGGATATCCTTTTCCCTCTGTCTTTGTGATCTAATTAATTTTTCCTACAACGCTGAGCTGGACTTGAGCAGTACTAATAAAATATGCAACCAGATATCTTCACTTTTTCCTGCAATTCTATTTGCCACCCCCTATATCTCCACTGATTTAGTGCCAGATTATAGATTTTCATTCACACATTTTAATTTAGAACCTTTCCTTTTATCTGGGTTTGGAGCATATTGTGTTAAATTCCCAAATGATACCTTTACAGTTTGCTGCAAGGTCCTTATCATAGCTTTCAGAAAACTTAAAGTTGTTCTTAGGGGAACAATCATTGCTTTGCATTTCATTATTGAATAGAAAATCGAGAAGAATAATACCAACTTTTAAGTGAAATTATACGCCTGAAAGGGGAGTATAAATGTAAAAAGGAGAGCACCTCATTATCACTCCTTCAAGCTGCTAGAGTGAAACTTGAGTCATTGCACATTCCAACATCAAAAACTCTCTTGGATATACTAAAGAACATCATTATGCACACAGCAATAAAATGAGGACGTTATTAGAGGGAACCACTAAGAATAAAAGATTGCCAAGACAGATTTCTAAAATGGATAATATAATAAGCTCGTTAATAAGTACTCTGAAATAGCTCTAACGCTTTCCAACCAGAACTGAATTCCTTGGGGTTTTGAACTAGTCAGGGGCATCAATTTTATTTTACTTTTTTTCTGTTTTGTTAAAGTATCCATACCTCTTTGCTAATCCACTGCAAGAATGTTTCTACCTATACCCGTTTAAACTTAAATATTTGATTTTGGTATTAGTATTTATCAGAGTACACCTATGAAAATAAATGGAATTAGACTACTTCTTAAAGACCCAGGGAACTGACAAAAGCCTTTTGAACAAAGAATAAGCATGTGAAGGAATCGCACTTCATCATCTTGCTAAAATCCTACAAATTGTCTTCATAAGGCAGAAACTCTTCTAACTGCAGAACATTTAAGAATTACTAATAATTCTTAATATACATTTTTAAAAGTAATCTCTACATCTAACATGGAGCTCAAACTCAGGACTCTAAGATCAAGAGTCATCGGTTCTACCGACTGATCCAGCCAGGTATTCCAATAATTCTTCATAAACCTGGTCATGAAGACTTTCTTGAGTCAATAATTGTACATTTGGAAATACATGTACGGGTTCATTGTCCTTGCTGTTTCATTTACCTCCCTTTTTTGTTAGCATTTAGTTCTATTTCCATTTGCATTTAGTGTCCTGGGCTCTACGCCTCCTCCTCATCTTTAATGTTTGTGGTTCTTAGGATGCTGCCCTTTTCCCCTCTCCTCCATCGTTGTGTACTTAACAAAGTCTGAGCTAATTAACCGAGTTGGCTACAGTATGGGTAGTCAAGCAATTGTTTCATCCTTTCTTGAAGGCTGTTAGCTCTGCTAGGAGAGAGAAGAGGTCCCAGTGCCATACTCAGCCTTAGGGAACTGCAGCGAGGGTAACTCTCAAAAATGCTTCCACCACATCAAAGCTTCTATAGCAACAATTAGAAACAAAATCAAGGGAATAAGAAAGACAAACTAAGAAATACTAGGTTTTGTTTTGGTTTGGTTTTTTTCTTGCCACGCAGCAAAGGGGGTGGAATTTTGGGCAAAACTGACCGCGTTGTTCTCCGAGATATTTAGAAATCAGATCTTCCAGAGACAGCGCGTTCATGGAGTGGGGCACAGAGGCCAGAGCGTCCGCCTCTCCGCCTCGCCTTCTCACAGGTCCTGCCCGGGCTCGCGGGCTGCAGAGCTGAACGCCGGGCCTGCGCCTCGCCCGGGACTCGCGCCAGGTAGGCGGCTCCCGGCGGGGCCTCCCGGGCCCAACCACAGAGAGGAGCCCCCTCCCCCACTCCCGCGTCCTAGAGCGGCCGCGGGCGGCCCGCGGGGAACCTTGACGGTGGGAGTTCAGCCGCGCGCTCCGGGTCCTTGGAGCGGCGGAACCTCTGGCGTTCAGGGCGCTGACCACCTGAGGCCCCAGGCCGGGATGCGACCCGCCGGCGGAGCGGTCCCCTTCCACGAGTCGGGTTCCCACCCGCCTGGCCCTGGAAGGTCTTCCTGCCGACCCCGGCGCTGCCTCTCTCCAGGGGACTCCGTCCCAGTGCGGAAACGGGCTTCATCTGGGACAGGCCGCCGGGGAGGGCAGGCCGCAGAGGGCGAGCCCGGGGGCCGCCGCCCGGGGAGGTGGACAGGGCTGGCTCCCATTCCCGCGCTGTTGCTCAGGGGTCGCCTGACCTCCCCGCGGGCTGCGTCCCCGGCCTTACTTTTCTAGACCGCAGTACCGGGGTTAATACGTCTCGGGTTTGTGCAAATTAAATGAGATAATGAATGTGTGTATCAGTAAGTTCTCTTTATTTGTTGAGTGCTTCCCGGGGGCCTAGCAGTGTTAAACGGTTAAGACAAGCTCATTCATTGATTCAATAAATGCTTATTGATTACATGCTTTGTCAATATTACAAGGTGCTGCAGATGAACGCTCACCCCTTGGCGATAAAAACTGAAGGTCCCCACCCTTCTGCCCTTCTAGAGATTATTTAAGGATGAGAGGTTGAGTGGACTATGAATGAGAGAACTAATTAACCACCAAACACATTATTTCATGACAACCTTGAGAGCTTATAATAGGGAGATACTTATGGGGAGGGGATGGAGACAGGGCCGAAAAGAAAAGACTTTCTTGAGGAAATACTATTTCAGTTGAGACCTGAACAATGAGAAGGAATCAGCCAGACTCAAATGATATTCATCTAGGCCTAGGGAATAGGGTGCGTGAGGAATTGAGCTGCAGGATTCCAGTACTGGCCTGGCACCAACAGTGGAACTCCTCAGATGTGTTCTCTGCCCATTATCTTCCGTAGCCCCATAGTCGGCATAGCAGGGCAGTGAAGCTGGCAGCTAATTTTGGTCCTAATAGCCTTTTCTTACAGGAAGCACCGTGAGTCTTCCTATCTCCTGTTTGATCAAAACATATTTTTGAAAAGCTGAAGAAAAAAAATATATATATATATATCGGGACACCTGGGTGGCTCAGTCGCTTAAGCGGCTGCCTCTGGTTCAGGTCATGATCCCAGGCTCTTGGGATTCAGCCCAGCCTTGGGCTCTCTGCTCAGGGTAGAACTTGCTACCCCCTCTCCCTCTGCTCCTCCTCCAGCCTGTGTGCACTCTCTCTCAATGGATAATTCTTAAAAAAAAAAAAAAAAAAAAAAAGTATATCATCTATGGTTTCTTATTGTCTTCTAAATCAAATACAGTAGTCATCTCCTTATCTGTAGGAGATAAGACCTGGGCCCCCAGTGGATGCCTAAAACTTCCTAACCCTATATATATACTATGGTTTTTTCCTATACATACATACCTGTGATACAGTTTAATTTACAAATTAGTCACAGTAGGGGGGCCTGGGTGGTTCTGTTTGGTTAAGCATCAGCCCTTGGCTCAGGTCATGATCCCAGAATCCTGGTATCAAGCCCCAGGCTGGTTCCCTACTCAGCAGGGAGCTGGCTTGTCCCTCTCACTCTGTGGCTACCCCTACTTGTGCTCTCTCCCATGCTTTCTCTCTCAAATAAAATCTTAAAAAAAAAAATAGTCACAGCAAAACATTAACAATAACTAATAATAAAATAGAACAATTATAATAATGTGCTATAATAAAAGTTATGTGACTGTGGTCTCTTTCTCTCTCCCTTAAAGTTTCTTATTGTCCTGTTCTCACCTTTCCTGTGATGCTTTGAGATGATACTTATGTAATGTGATGAAGTGAGATGAGTGATGGAGGTGCTGTGACATAGCGTTAGGCTACTTGCTGACCTCCTAGTATGTCAGAAGGGGGATCATCTACTTCTGGACCACAGTTGACCACTGGTAACCAAAACCGTGGAAAGCGAAACAGAGGATGAGGGGGGACTGCTGTATAAACAACTAACTTGCTTGAAAAATCCTCTGTCAAACCAAGGATCCAAACTCAATTCCAGCTTCTGTTCTGCTGCACCCGTCACTATGTTCTTCAGATGATGTTGACTTCTTTTGGAACCATGTACTCTTCCTCTCGATTCTTTGATCACAAGCTATTCAAAGCATCGTGCATTATGAAGCACATTGGGTTCCTGGTATCCCAAATATCTCCTTACCTCCACAAAATGTTTATTTCTTAACGACTTCCTGCTAGCACAATAGAGTAATACTAGCACTTTAAATAGTTGCAATTATTGAATATAGGCAGATTTTTGTAAGAATTTTATCCCAATCTAACACATATTGATTGTGCACTGATTCTTCTTCTTCCCACTCAGGAGCCTTTCATCTCCTACTCTTCCACCCCAGATGCTCGCCAGGCATTTCAGAACCATCTGATGGTAACAGGATGGAGACTGATTCAACATCATCCCACCATCTACCTTCTGTTTCTTATTCTTTGATTTCCTTTGCTCACTGCCCCTCACAACACAGTAATTCTACTTTAAGCACCTTCTGTACATTCATGTCCATTATTTTTTGTCTTTCCTGCTTATGATTAGAAAATTACTTTATTAGTTTTATTTATGAACCAAAAAATGGATCTAAACATGAAGAGTAAGCATAGTGCTAAAGGATACTAGTAATACTAGCTAGTACACCTAATTGTTCCTCCTCTTTGTTCCCACAGTATCCTTTGGATGTGTCTATGATTGTATTTGCTACAGTGTGCTATTACCAGTTGTGTATTAGACTTCCTTGAAAATAGGTTGAGTCTCCCCCCCGCCATTTGTTTTCACTGTGCTTAGCACAGTGTCTGGTACATTACAGGTACTCATTTAATGTATTCTGAATGAAAAAAGGAATTCGTTGTTAAATCAGAGGTTTTAAGTGAAATAGGTATAATTGGGAAGCTAACTTCTAAATTGTGAACATGCCTAGAAATTACCTTTATAATCTCCTTCATCTATCTTCCTACCCTTTAAATATACTTTCCCTCAAGCATTAAAGATAGTAGTGAAATGAATTCTTACTCAAGTTTTTCTTGAATTGAGTTGGGGTGTGTGTGTGTGTGTGTGTGTGTGTGTGTGTGTGTGTGTGTGTGTACTTTTATTTAAATTAAAATAAAGAAAAGGACCAATATGCCAATATAAGAAGTATCAAGTCCCCATTTTGCCCAAAGTGCCCAACGCTCTCAGAATGTTAAAAATAGTAATACTTTCAGTGAAATCCAGCCAATGTTGAAATCCAGTTCCTCTGATACCAAAACCAGTGTTTTTCTTTGGTAGAAACTAAACTTTGTATTTTTCTTATGGTTCAAGTAATATAATTAATGATAGAAAAAATCAGAAATTTCAGATAAACAAAATAAAAGGAAAAGGAAATAAAATTCTTCCAAGATTTCAGCATTCCCAGCCAACCATTGTTAACATTTTTGCATGTATATACACTATACATACACTCACACTTTTTTTTTTTTTAACAAAAAATGGAACGACACTAACTTTAATCTTTTTTGTTTAACAATATGGAACAACTCCTCTCTTTGCTCATTTACTGCAGGGTTTTTCAACTTCAGCTTGATTAACATTTGGGGCCAGATAATTTTTTTATTATCAGGGATTGTTCCTGTGCTTTGTAGGATACTTAACACCATCCCTGGCCTTTACCTAGTAGATGCCATTAGTATCACTCCCCACTTCAGTGCCCCAACCAAAAATATTTCCAGACATTGCCAAATGTCCCTGGGGAACTGATTAATTCATATAATAATATATTAAAATATATAACTTTGATCATTTTTTTCCTTAATACCTATTTACCTAATGGCTATTAGAAAATCAATTGCAAATGCTTTACTTTTTGATATATATATCATATATAATATATATATTTAGAAAGGTGTATCTTTTATATCATATATATGATATATGTATTTAGAAATAGTTATATCAAATGAATACTAGAAATTTTTAAAAATTAGATGCTTAACACTTTTTATTAAACTCTGAAGTAATGTCACCAGGCTCATCATTTTAGAATATGCCCTCTTTATGACCCATGGATTTGTCATCGTTTAAAATTTAAAAGTTGATTTTGAGTGAACAAAGCAAAAATTATCTTAAAGCAAAGACATAGCATTATAAGAACATTAGGACTGATTAACTTTTGAAAGGAATGAATTTGCTAAATGAACTTGATAAAGCTTCCATGTGCAGATATAATGTATTTGACACACGGTAACCTCTCATATTTTTAATTTTCAAGACCTCTAAAACAAGGATATTCTTTTTTATTTTATTTTTTTTTTTAATTTGAGAGAGTGAGAGTGGAGGAGAAGGGCAGAGGGAGAGGGAAAGAGTCTTTTTTTTTTTTTTTTTTTTTTTAATTTGTCAGAGAGAGAGGGAGAGAGAGCGAGCACAGGCGGACAGAATGGCAGACAGAGGCAGAGGGAGAAGCAGGCTCCCTGCCAAGCAAGGAGCCTGATGTGGGACTCGATCCCAGGACGCTGGGATCATGACCTGAGCCGAAGGCAGTGGCTTAACCCACTGAACCACCCAGGCGTCCCGAGAGGGAAAGAGTCTTAAGCAGACTCCGTGCTGGGCACCGAGCTGCAGATGTGGGTTTGATCTCACCACCCTGCCATCACGACCTAAGCCAAAACCAGGAGTTGGATACTTAACCGACTGCACCACCCTTTAGGAGCCCCTAAAAGAAGGATATTCTTACACTAAAATTTCACAAACATCTTTCAAAGGCTATTAAAAAATTCAGAGTAAGTTTTTAGAGTTTGTTATATTTTACTTTAAAAATGTTTTTATTGTTAAATAAAACATGTAAGTAGAAAATTGCAAGCAACATAAACATGCAGTTTAATGTATAAACTACTGTTGGCATCATGTAATCACCAATTCAGGTCAAGAGGTAGATCACTGGTAAAGCTCAAGAAGCACTACTTCCACATCTATTCCCATCCACAGCATCCTCTCCTTTCTCTCTTCCTTGCTTTCTTATTTTGATGGGAAACATTACGTAGAATTTCCTTGTTCTTTTTATTCTTTTACCATCTAAGTGTGCATTTACTTACATTAGAGTTTAATTTAACTTGTTTTTGAAGTTCATATGAATGGAATCAACACTGTGTAGTCTTTTCTCTTTAGACCAACATTATGTTTGTGAGATTCTTCTGGGTCACGGCTCCCATTATAATTCATTTATTTACACTGGTGCATTGTTTTACACTCTATGAATATATATGACTACCATTGACAAACATTTAATCGTTGCAGGCTTTTGGCCAATGCAATTCTTATACATGCATGCTGGTAATCATATGCACACACTTCTGCTGGGTATATAGGTAGAAATCGAATTGCCACATCAAAGAGAACACATTCTGCAACTTTATGTCATGACACAAAATTGCTTTTCAAAGTGGTTCTACCAATTTATACCCCACCAGCAGTGTGTGAGACTTCTAATTTCACTACATCTTTGCCATCACTTGGTATTTTTAGTCTTTTTTTGTATTAAGCCCTTCCAGTAGGTTTATAGAGATTTTAATTTGCATTTTCCTATTACTAATGAAGTAGAATACCTTTTCATGTGTTCATGAAAAAATTTGCTCTTTGATAGTATCAAGTTTCTTGCCCACTTTTCTATTGAGTTTTCTATCAACCTTTTTCTTAATATTTTGTAGTATTTTCTCAATCAGTTATTTGTTTTACTCTGTAACTTGCTTCTTTACTTTTTAATTCTCAACTTTTCTAGGTAGCTGGTATTAGGTATATCTTTTATCTCATATTTAATTAGATTTTGTTCCATAGTCTTTTTGAGGGTCATTTTGTTTCCATTGGTAAATTTATTGATAAAATAGACATTCCTTCTAAATTTCCTAATTTTTATCTTTTCCTGTTTATGATCTCTATATTTTTATATTTTCATTTTATATTTTACATGTGTGTGCTTCTTCTGAACATGTTAAAAATTTGCATTTTAGGTTGTTTCTAGGCTAAAATTTTCCATAAGTTTATATAATATACTTTATTTTCTATTTCTTTTTACTTTACATATACTCCTAACCATGAGTAATATCCCCCTTTTCCACTCCTTATCCTCTAAAACCTGAGTTTAATTAACTGAATTATTTTTCTACATTTTCTAATATTTACTTTTTTTTTTTTTTTAAAGATTTTATTTGTTTGAAAGAGAGGGAGAGCACAAGTGAGAGAGAGAGCCATGACTGGGGAGGAGGGGCAGAGGGGAGGGAGAAGCAGACTCCCTACTGAGCAGGGAGCCAGAGGTCAAGGCCAAGGTAGAAGCAAGGCTTGATCCCAGGACCCAGGGATTATGACCTGAGCTGAAGGCAGATGTTTAACCAACTGAGCCACCCAGGTAACCCTCTAATGTTCACTTTTATATCTTGAAATGTGATTATACATTTATGACTTATCTGTCAACTTTAAAACTTGACTTTGTGACCTTGGCTGCAATATAGAGAAAATCAACATCATCCACACACCCAACTTCTTCACCCCTTTCTCCTATCCTCTTTTGTTAGTTACTTTGTTTCTACATTGTCATGATTCCTACACCTTACACTGTAATCTGTAACCATAATTTTCGTGGTTGTTTTAATCTTAATCTTAAATTAAATGGATTCACTGTTTACAAGCACTGTTGGAAACAATACTAGCTTCCCAGGATTGTCAAGAGGATCTAATGAAAATACGGAGTCAACCTTCATGGAATTTAACTGAGCATTTAGTATATTGCAGGCCCTGTGCCAGGGACCTGAGAGTACAGAGGGTAACAACATTTCCTCTGCCGTTAGGAAGTTCCCATGACTCATGGAAGACACAAACCATTTCTGTATGATAAGAGGTGTGCCAGAGATACATATGACGTTCCCCAGACTACAGATAAGAGATCTTAATCTAGGCCTGGGGAGGAGGCAAAGAAAGAATTCCTGGAGAAGATGGCAGCTGATAAGATATGTCCCATTGATGCTGGGGTGGAAGACATTCCTGGCCTAGACCACAGCAAAGGCAGAGGCATGAGAAAGAATCTAAGTTCAGGAATTTGTAGTAGTCCTGACTGTACTCGAGCATAGGGTGTAGATGCAGAAAAGAGAAGTGATGGGGCTAAAGAAACAAGAGGGGGTTCATAAAGGCCATGCAGAACCACCATGGACTCTTACATGAAGAAAAGACTAGTTGAGAATGAAGCATGAAGTTCCCGCTTACTGAAATTTAAAGAGCTACTCTCCTGGAGAGGAGATGGCAGGTAGAGATGGGTTGAGGGAGGTGAACTCAGCCTAGCCTGGTCCAGCTCAAGTGGCTTAGGGACAGATACCTGATGAGCCCTGCCTGAGGTTTTCAGTACCTCCCATGACTGAGAGGACACGAGAAGGTGGGCTGGGACTGCTAGCCACAGCTCAGGTCATAGTGAGCAGTCCGCAATTGTGTACTCAGGGCTATACCATACCACGTTCCTAGGGGTACCCTGTGGGTAAGCCTATTGAATTAACCCCAGGGGGAGGGGGAGGGACATACCGGAGGACTTCTTTCTCTACACACTGTCCCTATCAGTTCTCGCCTCTGGGCCTGCATTCCCACTCACTAAACAACTTGGAGTCAACTACCATGTCTCCAAAGCCATGGAGATACATGAAAACAGGGTCACGTTTTTGAAGGTTGGCTGCATCAGGGTTGGGCCCTTTATTATCAATATCTTCAACTTTTGCCTGGGTTTCTGTTTTTCAAACTCCTGAACTGCTATTCAGATCGCCACAATTTTAATGGAATTAAAAAGGAGCAGCAGCAGCAGCAGCAACAACCGATCAGATTTGCATCCCTTATAGATCGCAGGCAGCAGCAAAGATGTGGACTCAATGAGGCCAGACTGGAGGGGGATGGGTTAGAAAGTCACCTCTGTCATAACAGTGTGATTCTTTGCGAGACTGACACCAAGATTTTAAACCATTTGTGAGGAGAGACTGAAAATGAGCTAGAATGGTGTTGATGCAGTCCAGCTTCCTCTGGATTATTGATGTCCCATGAAAAATTATTTAAAAGTGAATTACTCAGACTTTAGGAAATAAACTGGCAGTGTATTCTTTTTTTTTTTTTTTTTTTTCCTGGCAGTGTATTCTGATATGATTATCTTTGGGAGCTGGATCATATTCCTATTAGGGAGGTGGGGAAGTTTTGTCTGCAAGGAATCTAAATTCTTCTGTCAACCAAACTGAGAATGGAAACTGACAGATCTCAGACAGGTGAGGGGAAATTTTCCTTCTATTTCTGGTGCCAGAATCCATTTGGCATGGACTCCAAATCATGGAGATTTCTAGAGCATTTCTAGAGCCAAAGCCGTCTTGGCCAGGGAGGTTTGGCTAGGAATGAGGTTCCTGCATGGAATCTTTGCATGGGTCTGGGCCTGTGCAGGTTGTACATAACTACCTCATTCTACCTCCTTTCTTTTTATTTCTAAACCTGCAGGAAAATTTTGTTAAAAGTTATGGTCTGGATTTAGTTTTACTGTGGGGAATTCGGGGAGGGCTTATCCTATGCTTCAGGAAGAGGTTAAGAGGTGAAAAGGTGAGAGCAGGACACCTCCTTGAGATCAGTGTGCTGGTAACAGTTGGCAGAAAGCCATGCCCAGCTGAATGGTCAGTGGGACCTTACAGGAAGACACTGCTGCCATTCAGGCTTAGTGGAACAAGAACCCCATGGACATCTTCAAGAGACTGCATGGTCGAACCCTGGGAGCTCTTAGAGGCAGCTGGCAGGTAATGTGATGACAGCTGATTTCCGGGAGTTAGTCAGGATTGAAGCTATTAGAATTTGTGCACTAAGAAGATAGGGTTTCCTTATTTTATAGCTACAAGATGGTGTGACTATTGACAATGGAGTCACATAGTAATCCAGACAAATAAGGATGAGGCCAAACCACTGCGTTGGTGCTGAGGGCAAAGGGTAGGAGAGAGGAAATACTGACTACAGAAAATCAGTGGGATGTGGTAACACACTGGAGTCTGGGCTAGAGATAAATATTTGAAAGTCATAATCATAGAGATAAAAATTGGCTCTATGGGTAGAGATAATATTACCTGGGAGACAGTGTCAAGAAAGTATTTATAAACATTATGTAAATGTTAGCAATTAATTTCATATGCTAACAAAGCGGCCTCATCATTTTATAAGCCCATCTCATAACATGTGTATTCAGTGTGACTAGATACACACATATGTGTATATATCTTTTATCTTTTTTTAACATCCAAAAATTTAAAGACAGACATTTGTAGTGAGTCCTTTAGTTTGGGCTAGAGGAGGTTTCTCAGTCTTAGCACTATTTATATTTTGATATTCATAAAATTAATTTAATATTTAAAAATTAATATTAATAATTATAAAATTATACAATAATTTTTTGGTCAGAGACTGGCTTGTGCATTGTAGGCTATCTAGAAGAATATCTGGCTTTAGACAGTGTGCTGGTAGCATTGACCCTCTACCCACCATAACATATAAAAATGACTCCAGACATTGCCAAATGTTTCGTGGAAGGCAAAATCAGCCCTGCTTGAGGACAATTAGAGAACTACATATATCTGTTAAATTTACCACTGAGAAACAGGAGAGTAAAATATTTTGAAATAACAGATTCTTTAATAGGACCATTAATTCATCATTGCTATAATTATATCTAATTGTATGTTCTATACACCATGCTCAGTCATTCATAAGATCAGAGATACATTTCCTATACAGCATATTAAAAGTAGTACCATAGAAGAATTAATGTGCAGGGTCCCAGGGTCCTGGGATCAAGCCCCATATCGGGCTCTCTGCTCAGCAGGGACCCTGCTTTCCTCTCTCTCTCTCTGCCTGCCTCTCTGCCTATTATTTGTGGTCTCTGTCTGCCAAATAAATAAATAAATAAATAAATAAAACTTAAAAAAAATTGTATCACAAATATTTGCCTTCTTTGCCTAATTTGTGACTTGTCTTTTATTCTCTTTACCATGTCCACTAATTAAGAATGGAAGTTCTTAATTTTAAGCTATTTATACCTTTTGTGTCTTGCTTTAGGAATTTTTCCTATCAAAGATCATAATACTTTTTGTAGGATTCAAAAAAAGTTCTTCCTTATACCAGGATCATAAGTATAGTTTCCTATATTTACTTTCTACATATTCATATTTTTCTCTCACATGTAGGTCTTTAACACACCTGAAAGTAATTTTCATACATTCTGTGAGGTCAGAAGTCAAAATTTTATTTATTTATTGTAGAAATTTCTATACTCAGAACCCCAATATCATGAGCTGAATGTTCTGACTGAGCCAGCCAGGTGCCCTTCTCAAAATTTTTTAATCCCCAGATGGGTAACTAGTTTTTTCAGCATCATTATCGCTCATCTTTTACTCATTGTTCTATAATGCCACCTCTGTTATATATTGGGTTTCCATATATATATATATATGGGTTTGTTTGGGGGCTTTGCTAATGTCTTAATTATCATAAATTTATAATTAGCCTTGAGAGTTCTAAGTTAAGAATCCTGTACTTTTTTCTTCAAAATTGTCTTGGCATTTTTCATTTGTTTTGTTCGGTTTTTCCTTATACTTTTTTTTTTTTTTTAAGTAATCTCTACACCCAGGATGGGACTCAGACTCACAACCCTGAGATCAAGAGTCTCATGCTTCACCAACTGAGCCAGCCAGATCCCCCTGGTTTTCCTTATACATTTAAGAATCAGCTTTAAAATTTTCATTAAGGAGCTAGAGAGTATTATGCTAAGCAAAATAAGTCAGAAAAAGACAAATACCGTCTACGGCCATACCACCCTGAACGCGCCCAATCTCGTCTGATCTCGGAAGCTAAGCAGGGTCGGGCCTGGTTAGTACTTGGATGGGAGAAAAAGACAAATACCATATGATTTCACTCATGTGGAATTTTAGAAACAAAACAAACGAGTAAAGGGGGAAAAAAGAGAGGGAGAGGCAAGCCAAGAAATAGACTCTTGAGGTGCCTGGGTGGCTCAGTTGATTAAGCAGCCGACTCTTGATTTTGGCGCAGGTCATGATCTCAGGTCCTGGGATGGAGACCTGTATCAGGCTCCATGCTCAGCAGGGAGTCTGCTTGAGGATTCTCTCTCTCTCTTTCCCTCTGCCCCTCCTCCCACTCACACATTCTCTTTCTCTCTCAAATAAAAAATAAATCTTTAAAAAAAAAAAGTCTCAACTATAGAGAACAAATTGATGGTTAACAGATGCGAGTTGGTGGGGAGCATGGGTGAAATAAGGGATGGGGATTAAGGAGTGCACTTCTGATGAGCATGAGATGTTGTATGGAAGTGTTGAATCACTACACTCTATACCTGAAACTAATATTACACTGTATGCTGACTAACTGGAATTTAAATAAAAAACTTTTTAAAAAAAGTTCCATCAAATATTCTTGGTATTTTTAAAAGTTGCATTAAATTAGGAACTGATTTCTGGGCAACTAACATTCTCAGAATATTGAGTCTACTTACCCATAAACATAGATTTCTGTTTAGAAAATTGTTCATTTTTTCATAGATATCTTACACATATTTTTTTTTAAAGATTTTTATTTATTTATCGACAGACAGAGATCACAAGTAGGCAGAGAGGCAGGCAGAGAGAGAGAGGAGGAAGCAGGCTTCGCACTGATCAGAGAGCCTGATGCGGGGCTCAATCCCAGGACCCTGAGGATCATGACCTGAGCCAAAGGCAGAGGCTTAACCCACTGAGCCACCCAGGTGCCCCTACACATATTTTTTAGATTTGTTTCTAGGTATCTGTGTTAGGTATCTTCCATTTGGCTTCCCTATGTCCATTCCTCACTCTTCTTCACTTTGTTCTCTACTCTGGGAGGCTGAACTTTGGGGACTATATCCACAGTCTCTTATGCTCTCAGCCAGTAAGGACCCCAGCAGTAGACTAGAGAGAAGGCGAAGAGTGAGGTCCGATTATTGACTACTAAGGCAAGGGTTACTTTAGATTGGCTCTGTCTCCCTGAGTCTCACTTAGAGTTATTTCTCTCAAAGTAGTACAACTTTCTCTTTATTTTATTTTATTTGCTTAGAGAGAGAGAAAGAATGCAGATGTGAGCATGCATGGGGAAGGGGCTATGGGGAAAGGAGAGGGAGACAATCTCAAGCAGACTCCTCGCTGAACACGAGCCTGACAACAGGGCTCGATCCCAGAACCCTGAGATCATGACCTGAGGTGAAACCAAGAGTCGGATGCTGAACCAACGGAGCCACCCGAGTGCCCCCAACCTTCTCTCCTTCTTTGAGCAAACCGATAACAGCTTCTTAGAAAATGAAGAGCAATCCAAGGGTTGGACATTAAAGATTATTTAAGGCTTACGGCCTAGAAGAAAAAAACATATTTAGTAAGTATGGAATGGTGACATGTTTCACGTGCTTTAGAAATGTCAGGAGAAATAAAGACTGTGAAAGCCTTTAAGAAATAATATTCGTATGAAATTACTGGGCAACAGCTATGTGCCTTGCTCTGTGCTAGATGCTTCATATATTTTATCTCACTTAATCCTTATGATACACTTATGAGATTGATTTAATTATCCCAGTTTCACAGAAGAGGTTTTAAAATGCTTTCTCGATCAAGGTCACAGAGCTAGTTAGTAAGCAGTAGACTCGGATTTTAAATGCAAGTCTGCCCGATTCCAAGACCATTCTATTAACTACCTTGCTGGTCTGCCTATATTTTACCATTAAGTTAACAATCAGGAAATTATGTCCTTTTAGAATGTAGTTTCAGTTAAGTGATCAGGAGGTGGTTTCAAAGGAGTGATCAGGCTGGGTGATCTCCAGAGGTTAAGGAATTAAGTGGTGAGGAAATCAAGATAGCAGTAGAATATGAGCTGTTTAATAAGTCTAGTAGTGAAAGTTTGCAGATTTATCATATTAGTTGCAAAAAGTCCAATTTTTTTTTTCTAAGAAAATTTATGTCACACAGTGTCTGAACTTTCTCAATCCAAGATATACTTAACTGGCTTTCTCTGAGGGTTCTACTACATTATTCCAACAGTGATGCCCCAGATCTATAGGGGTTTCCCATCTTCATAGGAACAAGGAAGTTACACAGGCTTCTTAGGGCCAGAGCATCTCATTCATCTCTGCATTCAGATTGCAGAGCCTAGCGTGCTTGGGAACTAAACATGGTGATTTAGGTTCTGCTATCTGAGTCTTGTTGCAGGGCTTGTTTATCCTCATTAGCACTAATACAGTGACTATCTTTCAGGTCACCTTGTCCTAGCAGCAGAGATAAAGGTATTTATGTTTGTCATCCTCCTTGTCTTCCTTCCTAATAGCTCTGGTACCTAATATTTAAGCACAGACAGATGCCATTTAATAAAACCCTTATAAAAAGGTTGGGGGATAATTAGTTTTGACCTTGCATCGGCAACTCTAAAAGAGAAAAACCACTGCTATCACAGGAAACAGAAAATTTTCCAGGGATCGTACTCAAAATACAGAATGAAAACTAACACCCAGATCATTGGTGAACAGATACTGGACCAGGTAACTGAAACCATTTTTCCTGCTCATCTTAAGCACAGATCAAGAACTTAAATCAGCCTATCTTTGACGTATGGCAGGTCTCATAAGATACAAAACTCGGGACACCTGGGTGGCTCAGTCGGTTAAGCATCTGCCTTTGGCTCAGGTCATGATCCCAGGATCCTCGAATGGAGCCCTGCACCAGGATCCTTGCTGAGCGGGGAGTCTGCTTCTCCTGCTCCCTCTGATCCTCCCCACTGCTTGTGCTCTCTCTCAAATATATAAATAAATATAAATCTTAAAAGAAAGAAAGAAAGAAAGATAACTTCCCAAGCAAGATAGCACAATTCAGCTAACTAAACTTTGCTTCTTTCTTTTCCTATAGCTTTTTTACTTCTATGCATTTTTACTTCCTTTGAATCACATATTTTATGCTATTAAAATACGTTTTAAACAGTGTACTATAAAAGTCACTGTAACAACTGTCAAATCATGGAAAACAACAAATAAATGTTATTAAAATGATTGGGAAAAGCAAATATGGGGAAGGAGGATTGTGAAGACTGTAATAAAAGCCTGTTAACAAAAGATCACATAATCTAACTAGCAAGAGGGGAGGGGGATTAGCAGAACATATGATGTACTTATGAAAGACTGGAGATAGTAATAATAATGACAATAATTATGGGGAAAGCTCCTATTTGAGAACTGAAATAAACAGGAAGCCACAGAAGACTGCTGAGCCTAATAGAAATGCCTCCTTTTTCTGTTTTAAACTTTAGAAAGTGAATTTAAAATAATTTTTTTTTTAAATGATGTATCATAGCATGGGTAAGGAAAAGTGGTGCTTGGAATCAGAGGTCCAGTAGCTTGTTTTAGCCTCCATAATTGGATGACATGCAAGTACAGTACATGAAAATATCTAGTCTAAGTGACATTAGAGAGGTTTTCGCTACAGAAGCCCAAGAACTATAAAGTAAAAGACAGTTTGGGAATGAGGTTGGATGTCTATGTTCTTGACAACACAGAGAATGTGAGCCATTTTTAAGTGTAGGAGGATTCCAAAAATAAGAATCTCTCACATTTCATTTGGCAAGGCAATTAAAATTTTTTTCCAAATAAGTGAAAAATAAGATGCTTTGTAATCTGTTTCCTTACCATAAGGCATTTCTTTATTTTGAAGGTACCCCATTATATTTGAAGAAAAAAGATGTTTCTTCCTAAATAAGAAGAAAACTTAAAAATTAGTTGGTAAAAGTTTGCTTGCAACATAGTGCAGAACAACCCCTTCTCAGTTGTAGTTCAATATAAATTTTAATACATCTTTCCTTTAAGATTTATTTGGTTCATCTAAAATGTTACCCTATTTATTTGGTTCATCTAAAATGTTACCCTATATACCCTAGTATATTTTGAATTATGATAGCATGACAATAATAAAATTATCTTAACAAAATGGGGATGAAAAGTAAATTCACACTTCTCAATGTTTTACATAGATTTGACCTAATCAGATCTTCAATTTTAGTGGAAAAAATTAGAATCAGATCTCTATCCCTGGAATGGACTAGAATAATTTATCTAAAGTTGTTCAGAAGATCATTAGCCACTTTAAAAAGAAAAATATATCAGATAAATAATATTTCAATGAAAATAAATGACTGCACTATTCCAAGCTCAGTAAAACAAAAATATCCTTATTTATGCTCCTTTTCTCAGACACTGCAGCCTTTAGCATCTCATAAATCCTAGCTAATTACATGTCAAGAGAAAAGGTTAATTATAAGTTTAATAAGCTCCCTTTTTTCTATCTAATGAATCAATATCACATGGAGAATGCTAGGGGAATAGAATAGAAATGCAAATATTTAATAATAACTACTTTAGTGGGTTCTATATGTGAAAATTTTCTAAACAATGATGCTGCCCCACAATGGAAAACACTGCTTTACTAGATAGACTATTCATTCAAAAACATCAGGTGTTGAGTCTGTTCCAGCCACATTGTGCTAGGTTCCAGGCTGTATGAGGAACAGGGAGTATGTCTGGCTCCCAAAGCAATGCAGTGAGCTGCCAATTGTCACAACTGGTTATTATTCTCTTCATTTATGATTATAATCTTAGAGCATTATAAAAGCAACATGTTTTGATCGGTCCTAAATGAGGGAGTACAAGGGCCCTTCCCACATCTTGATTTCGGACTTCTGGCCTCCAGGACTGTGAAAGAATAAATTTTTGTAGTTTTAAGTCACGAAAATTTGTGGTAATTCATGATGGCAGCCACAGAAAATTAATACAACACTCTAAGAGAATAAAGTAGAGCACAGAAAGGCATTTTCATTATAATCTCAGCTATATGAAAAGAGCTATGGAAAATTTTGGAAAAGAAACTCACCACCCTGTTAGCAATAGTAGCCCCTTGATGAAGAAATCATAGTAACTACTGTTTGCTTATTTATAATTTTTGTATTTTCCAAAATTTCTAAAATAAGTATTATATTTTTATTAGAAAATAAAACATATCCCTTTGGGTCATGAAAAGCCATATGCATTGATATGTTAATTGCATAACTTACGGTGGAAAAATTAGAGGCACTCTAATTCTCTAATATTTGCTAATGGTCAAATAAATTCCAGTTTTTCCTTTTTGATGGAATATTAAACAACTATAATAGGACTATTCTGTAGCAATAAGGGAAGTTTTAAAACAACAAGGGACAACATAGCTTAATTGTTAAGATGGTGAGCACTGGAACCAGACCGACTGCATTTTTAAAAGACCTGTTTCCTAATAATGAAGCACCTTGATAACCTCTTTGTTTCTCAGCTTTCTCTTTGAGGAATAACAGAATTGACTTACAGGTTGTTTGAGGATCAAATGGATAACATCTTATCCATTCTAATAAGAACTTTTCCACATCTTAACATCTCTGATATTGGGCTATCACTGGCAGTTGATGGTATCTTACAAGCACAGAGTCATCTACACATGTAAGCATCATCACTGTTCATGTGATTGTCACCATCAACTGAATTATGTACATTGTGGTAATTTATAATTTGAATTTAATTGATGTTTAAAATGCCTTAAAAATTACATTGTGATTCAGCATGGAAATAAAGGTTATTGTGTACGGACAAAGATACAGAAGGACAGTAGAACTTAAATTTGATATTAGCAAAACAACTATTTGTCCCTGAAGGAAAGACTGCCACTCCCTACTTTCATGCAAAGCAACCTTGAAGAGGAAGCTGTCTTACATTTTGGGACTAAACTATGAGCCTATCGTACATCAGCAAAGCCACTGAAAGAAAGACAACTATGAGATCCTTTGAAATAGATGAAAGATATTTCAAAGTAATAGAGGCTGGTATAACCAACTTATGCCTTATGAGGAACCATCATTAAAGTGTCAAGTGTCAGGATGTCAGAAATGTCCTGTTGCCTTTAGACAGAAGTTGCTTACCTTCTAGAGATATGAGGTTCAATAAAGGGAAAAAACCCTGGGACGCCTGAGTGGCTCAGTTGGTTAAGCAGCTGCCTTCGGCTCAGGTCATGATCCCAGCGTCCTGGGATCGAGTCCCACATCGGGCTCCTTGCTCCGCAGGGAGCCTGCTTCTCCCCCTGACTCTGCCTGCCTCTCTGCCTGTGCTCGCTCTTGCTCTCTCTCTCTGACAAATAAATAAATAAAATCTTAAAAAAAAAAACAAAAAACCCCAAGTGTTATTTGTGTTAGAGTTTTAGTGAGCAGTTTTTTTTAAGTTCTTTCTTAATGACACACAAGATAATGGTGCATGTTACAATCAGTAATATCTCAGTTTCAATGAACTAAGATTCAAGAAAATTTCTAATCACATGGTAAATATTTCCCAAGTGTTAGTTATACTGTAACAATCAAAATAAAACAAAACAAAACAAACCCAAAGAACAAAACAAAAAATCCAAACCCCTAAAACAATTATAAAGTTGTATGTGTACATATCTCACTGTAGAACTTCAATCAACAAAGATTTAGAGGGAATATGTAAAAACACGTTACATTATGTTAGATCGATGGGTTAATGGATGCTTTTTTCTTTTGCAACTTGTTATAGAAACTTGCCATTTTATTGTATTTTAAAATTTTTTAATTGAAAAAATATTTTGTGAGCATGGTAAAAAAAAAAAAAAGACAACACTTTATTAAGGGGTATATAAATGAAATGGAAATCTCTCTCCAATCTCAGGTTTTATTTTTATTTTCCCAGAAATAATTACTAATTTCATTTTCTTTAAAACCTTCTTGATATTTTCTATGCAGAAACAAGTATATGTGTGTGCATGTATTCTTACACGAATAAATGTATACTTTACATACCTTTTCCCTACTTTTATTTTTCTACTCTAATAGTTATTGTTTCGTAGCCTATATAGATTTCAATTCTTCATGACATCCATACATTATCTGTCAGGATACAGTACAAAAAAGAGAAATCACTCTAGGTATTTCAGACAGAAAGGAACTTAAAGCTGGAAACTTGGTACTTACAAAATTGTGGGACAGTATCAAGAAGTAGAAGGCAGGGGTCTGCTACCAGATATTGATTTCGAGGACCACTCTAATCCACAGGTCAAGAAATTGCTGCTGTTTCCACTGCTTGAGTGCTGGACTTCCTCAATTCCCACTGAAGTTGGTAACTAGTGCCTCTAAGACACTGCCTTCAAGCATGACAGAGCTGGTAACTCAACAGTGGAATGAATGCTGAGTCCGACTGCGAACACTAATGAGCTGCCAGCTCACTATGAAGAAGGCCTGCCTTGTACTTCCAGCATCTCATTGGTGGAAGCAAATTCTCACCCAGAACCACAGCTGCAAGAAAGTCAGAGTAAAGTAGTTCTATCCTGTGGAAAGGCACAGAGAAAGGGGTAGAAATGGATGCTGAGGGCTAATTGTGCGGGGGTGTGTGTGTGTGAAGGGGGCCACTTACAGTATTTTGTATTACAAACTAGGTGACAAAAAATTTCAGCCTAAATATATCTTTGAGGCGCACCTGGGTGGCTCAGTTGGTTGAGCGACTGCCTTCAGCTCAGGTCATGATCCCAGAGTCCTGGGATGGAGTTCTGCATCAGGCTTCCAGCGCCATGTGGAGTCGGCTTCTCCCTCTGACCTTCTCCCCTCTCATGCTCTCTCTCAAATAAATAAATAAAATCTTTAATAAATAAATAAATAAATAAGTCTTTGAGCATCTTTGAGAATACCACAAACTCTAGGAAATAAAATTAGCGGCATTAACAGCTGGCTGTACACTTCTTTACATAATTAAGAAAGGAAAAAGCACATCTTCCACTGCCTGAACACAAAATGGCATTGGTAATTCAATTATAACATCAAGGGTAGATTTAAAAATTTTTTTTTCTGTGTTAATCATGTAACATTTAAATCCTACAGAAGAAAGCCCCCACCCCCATTTGCTCTGCTATATCTGTGATATACAGAAATATTTTAGAAACACCTTCATTCCTCTATCTTAAAACCTACGGTGGAGCTGGGCTAGGTTTACGGGTTTAAGCCTCTCACCAAAGTCTTGGTTTCCCTGTAGCTTCATTGTGTTTACCAGTCCTGCCCACAGGATGGCACAAGAAGGGTGTGGCCAACACTTGGCCCAGATTTAACCAGGCCGCCAGGGCTGCAACCCATGAGTTCCCTACGGCAGTGTCCTTTTAACCACCTACACCACCTACAGGCAGAAGTCATAGCGATGATTAGCATTCTTGGAGGGCTTGCCAGAGGCCAGACATTACTCCTTCATTTAACCCTTAGGATGAAACCATGAGGGAAAAGCAATGCATGGTACACAGATCTATTCATTTAGTTAGCCGCCAGGCAGCCAGGCAGTAATTCATTCATTAACTGGTTGCTCTTTACAGAATCCTGGAGGTCTATGGGAACTAAGAAATCAATACAACCCCCATCTTCCCTTATGCTCTCAAGGAAATCTAACAATTCAAGTAAAATTCAGTAGAGTATCTTTGTAATGTACTGTGCAACTTAAAAACTTTCACACTTTAGGGGCACCTGGGTGGCTCAGTGGGTTAAGCCTCTGTCTTCAGCTCAGGTCATGATCTCAGGGTCCTGGGATCAAGCCCCGCATCAGGCTCTCTGTTCAGCAGGGAGCCTGCTTGTGATCTCTCTCTCTGTGTCAAATAAATAAATGAAATCTTAAAAAAAAAAACAACCAAAACTTTCACACTTTAATTTTTTTTTAACATTCTATTTATTTACTTGAAAGAGAAAAGGAGAGAGCATGAGTAAGGGAGAGGGGCAAAGAGAGAGGGACAAGCAGACTCCCTGCTGAGTACAGACTTAATCCCAGGACCCTGAGATCATGACCTGAGCCAAAGTCAGATGCTTAACTGACTCAGCCACCCAGGCGCCCCTTTTACACCTTAATTTTTAAACATTGTTTTAAATATGTTCCTATCATTGTATGATAGGGGTTGTGTGATTGAGGGGAATAAAATCTATAAAGTGGCTCTAACAGTGAATGAACAGGTTTCAGTTCAACTGGAGTAACCAGCAAGACATTATTACATGCTCAGTTCAAATTTCAACTCTATGAAAACTGCATGTATTTTTAATATTAGTTCTAATTTCTACTAAAGACAATAAGAATCTTTTCAAAATATACTAATAAAAATTTCCCATGAAAATTACCAAAAAAAAAAAAAGGCCCCTACCTCCCATATATGAACTTCAAGAATGGGAAATATTCCCTCTCCCAACAGCTCATTGACTTGGAGAGGGGTAAGGAGGAGGTGGATGTTACCAATCTTGGCCAATCAGATATTCCTATGTGAGGCAGGGATGGCCTGCAATGGTTGCCTCATGGCAGCCAGCGCCCAGGAATGTGGAGGCCAGCAGGGTAGCATGAGTGTCTGATGGCAGCAAGCTAGTAATGTGATGGGATTTTGATGTGCAACTTGACCCAGCTGGTCCCTGTCCATTTCCAGATCAGGATTCCAGCTGCCCTACCAGCTCAGTGGGCTGCTTGATAACTTTACAATAGATTCATTTTCTTTTTAGACCAAATTAGCCAGAATCAGTAACTGTTGTTTGCCATAAAGAATCTAGAGGACGGGACGCCTGGGTGGCTCAGTTGGTTAAGCAGCTGCCTTCGGCTCAGGTCATGATCCCAGCGTCCTGAGATCGAGTCCCACATCGGGCTCCTTGCTCAGCAGCGAGCGTGCTTCTCCCTCTGCCTCTGCCTGCCATTCTGTCTGCCTGTGCTCGCTCTCTCTCCCCCTCTCTCTGAAGAATAAATTTTTTAAAAAAATTAATTAATTAATTAATTAATTAATTTAAAAAAAAAAGAATCTAGAGGAATAGGAGGTTTGGGAACTTTGGCGTAGGGGCTTGAGAGTGATGAGTGGCAATGTGTCTCCAGTGGCAGGGGTCTGGGAGATGGCTTGAAGAACATCCTTGGGTCGCCGCTATACACAAACAACACTGGCAAGAGGAGGGCCTCCAGGCTAACTCTCACAGGTCCTTTGAGGCCACCTTGTTGATAGGGAAGTGTTAGGCTGAAGTAAAAGAACACTGAACCATGAGTTGTAATTCAAGCACTGCCCATTACTAGTCAGGTGACCTTCCTAGGTTTAAGTTTCTTATTCATGCTTTACAGTGAGGAGGACCGAGCACCCATAAAAGCCTATGCTGTGTTAAGATTCTATAAGGGTTCTTGATCATTCCAGAAATCCAAGGTTGGGATTTTTAAATTCATTTTATTTACTTATTATTCAATAAATATCTACAGGTTATGGGTTGCTAGTAATAGACAATAAGCTTTGCTTTTATCTTTGACATAAATTGTCTTTCTGACCCTGAAACATTAACTTTCACCAGAAAGTCTGAAGCGAAAATAATTTCTTGTTACTCTGTAATATAATTGTCTTAAATATGTGTATAATATTAAAATTAATCAAAACTAATTTATAAAGTAAATAAATATTAATAAATATGTTCTTAATGTCATCCAAAGATGATTTCTTACATAGCATTTCCTAAAACACTGAATTTTGAACGTGATTTAAACTTTATGAAGATTGTATTAGTCAGGATACTCTAGAGAGAAAGAACCAATATGAAATTTTAGACAGAGATAGTTTTTTTTTTTTTTTAAGATTTTATTTATTTATTTGACAGAGAGAGGGAGAGAGAGCACAAGCAGGGGAACCAGCAGGAGAGGGAGAGGGAGAAGCAGGCTCCCCACAGAGCAGGTAGCCCAATGCGGGGCTCTACCCCATGACCCTGGGATCATGACCCGAGTAGAAGGCAGATGCTAACTGACTGAACAGTTGACAGGGCTATACAAAAGGAGGCTGCTTCTAAATATTCATTCACATATCAATTCTCAGTGAGTAACCACTTACTTCCTCTATGAGCCTAATTCCTTTTTTTTTTTTTTTTAAGATTTTATTTATTTATTTGAGAGAGACAAAGATAGTGAGAGAGAGCACAAGCAGGGAGAAGAGGGAGAAACAGGCTGAAGCAAGGAGCCCGATATGGGGCTCGAATCCCAGGACTCTGGGTCATGACCTGAGCTGAAGGCAGACACTTAACCAGCTGAGCCACCCCTGAAGCCTAATTATATACTTCAGAAGAAGATGAAATAATTTTTCTTTCAGAAAAAAACCAGGAAGTTATGAAACCACAGCTAAGATTTATTGAATATCTACCATATGTATCGGGCACTGTGCTAAATGTATTACCTAAATTAACAGACACAAGACACAACACCTTAAAGCAGGTACTGTTATTAAACCCATTTTACAGACACAGAAGACTGAAGCTCAGAGAGGTTAAGTCACTTGCCCCCAAATGGAAAGCTGGATTTAAATCTAAGGATGTTTCATGCAAAAGCTCATGATTTTAACCACCAAACTTGATGTAAAAAGGGTGGGGTGGGAAGGCGGTGAAAAGTGCTACCAGGATAAGAAATTGCCAATGCTTCAAGTTTTTCTTAGTTTGGTTCCTCCTCAAGGCAAATACGACACAACGTGTTGGAAGTGCATAAGCTCATCTGGGAGGTGATCTCAGAAGCACACATCCGAGGAGGTAAGGCAGAGAAAAGAGGGAAGCCGATAAAGGGTTTAGCAATAAACTGCTGTACGGTCTCGATCCCCCAGGGAACTCTGATAGACTATAGAATGTGGCTCAGAACTGACCGGCCAAGAGGCAAGGAAGCTGGCACATTAATCTACCAATTCTCATCCTTCTCAGATTGGCCATTATTCCTAAAGTGATGAGTTCCCTGGTATTCCTAGCCTGCAGCATGTGTGGGCCGAGAAGGAGATGTAGGCACTTAAGAAAGGAGAACTCTTGGTGTCTAGAGAATCACTGATGAAGTTACAGGTGAGCTGCACATTAGCTCATTGGATCTGTGTGGGACACTGACAGCATCTGCTACAGCATATGAATTAATTCAAAACAAGTAATTGCCAGAAATTTTCCTTATTGTGTTAGAACAGTTTATTTCATAAATAAATGATAATGGATTTCTGCCTCAGTGAAATTGTATCATAAAACAAATTAGCTTTCATCCTGTAAATTCCTCTTTAAGGAACCTTTATAATATAAAAAAGAAACAAAAATGATATCCATTTCTAAGAACATACTAGAACTGATTATAGAGTCACATATTAAGAAATATTTGCAGCATCAGGCAGGCCAGCCAAATACTGTTCTAGACGATAACTAACCATTGTCAAATAAATTGTCACTGCTTTTACTCATGCTGGAGACATATGGGATACATGTGCACGTGTGATTGGATCGCCCTTTGGAAAGTGTGCAATTGTCCTGGAGGACTTTCTTGTCTCTCTGAAGTACCATCCTAATGATTTTTCAAAATGAATTGCGTGGGCACACTTGTAACGTCCTTTTTGCTTTTTTTTTTTTTTTAATTTGTTTTTTGTTATATCAGACCATCTTCAATATACCCTTCAAATTTGGTGAAATCTGCTCAGCTCCTTTTTCTCGCAATGTAGCAGTAAGCAAGCAGAGACTCCATTTTATTTGCAGAGCCCATTTTCTTTTTATCGGTAACAAACTGGATTTCAGAACTAAAATAAGCTAACGTAATAAGCAGTGAAATCATAATGTCCCCAAAGGACACAGCTGAAGGCTGCTTTACAATTGTTTATTTATTTCCTTATCCTATGACTGTAGTTTTTAATTGGTTTTAAATAAAGGGTTCTAATAAATGTTTTCCCTGTGCTTCTTATAGCTGATGAAAAGGAGACCCAAGCCCTTTCTTTTAGGTGATGACCTAAAAATTAGCAAGTTCACAGGGGGGTTAAGGACTGACTATTTAAAAATAAGGCATTTGTTATGGCAAAAGTGAGAAATTTATGACAAAATTTGGATCTACCTTCTAAAGGGGGAGAGAGTCAATAAAGTTCTTGAAGAAAAATGGCAAGGTGGAGAGACATGCCTGTTGAGTATAATAGAGTTAACCTGAGGGTGTACTCCTGGAAATACTCAATTATCATTCTATCCTAGGCTAAAAACACCCTTAGCTTCTTAGCCTTGAGTTTATTTCCTATAAATACCTCAGCTGCTGAGTTTATTCAGTAGAGACTGCAGTTATTGCCTCATAAAAAGAAAGCATCCGCAGCCTATCTCCTTAAGGAGAGAGATTGGTGTTTAATCCAGAAGTGGGTCTCAGAGGACTCAAAGTCCTCAGAGTTAGGAAAGTTGAAAACTACACTCATCGATGGGAAACGTGTACTCATCCAAAGAATTTGGCTTTCTAATAGAAGTGGGTAAAAGTTCCAAATGTCCTTTAGGATGTAATTTTTATTTAATGTATCTTTGTTACCATGGGTATTTTCTTTATATCAAGAAAACTACCTCAAATGGTAGACTGAATAATAAATCGAGAATAAATATATAAATATATAAGTAGAGAATAAATATAAATAATATAAATAAATTGAGAATAAATAATAAATCAAAGTCAAAGTCAAAATCACGTTTCTAATTTAACATTCAGTATTTGAACCCACCTAAGTGGCCTATTCTTTGGGAATATGAGGAATCTTCCTGTTGCAAGTTCATTAGGCAAAAACCGAATCTAAAACTACCAGTCTTTTTACCTTGTAAATATGAAATTACTCTTGAGAAATTCTCTGCTTGCCTGTTTTGTCTGCATTGATTTCTTAAATCTCAGCTGCCATTTATTTTAATAATCTGTTTATGTTAGGACCCTGGGAATACAGAACATATTCTACCTATCCTTTACAACTAATATCACCTGTCTCACCACTAGAATTATAGTATAGGATTATTTTGCTATTAATATCTGCTCAACAGATACCGGTAAATATTTGAGGTGAAAAAAATTCCTTTACTAGAAATAATAAAACATAACCATTTCCAAAACATGACAGAAAAAAATTTAAATTCTACTTAGGGGGTGGTAAAAGAGCCAATCTCAGAGTCCATCTTATTTATTTTTAAAGCTGAAAAAACAAAACCTAACTACTGTGGAATGGATAGGAATGCAGGACTCCAGCATACAGATTTTTAGGATATTACATTTCCATAAACACAAGCACAAATAAGTTTCATATAGTGTCACTTAGGAGAGTTTGTTATAGATAAGAAATTCATTAAATTTGTTTCTATTTCCATTCACTTTCAAGTTTCAGTACAAACATTTCTTCTGCTGTGTTTAAACCTGTAAATTCTCTTTGAATACAGCTTCTTCTTCTACCTTTGGAAACATCTTTCTTCCAAGGATTTCCACATATTTATTAAGTCATGCACATTCCACTCTTTCATAATACAAGAGATCTCTAGAAGAGGCTTTCTGTAACTGCAGCTTCTCTGTAACCCAACTGTAATCACACATTACCATTAAAGCTAAATAAGACAAAGAATTTATAAATACTTCTGAACGATCAAGTATCGTTTTATGAACCTCATTATTGGCTCGGTGAATCTCAGCTTCCTCATCAGTAAAGTGAGGGGGTAGGACACACAATCTTGAAGGGTTTCTTTCAGCTCAAACATTCCAGAAATTAGGCTGTGGCATCAGAATGCCTAGGTTCGAATGCTGGTTATTTCTTTACGACTTTAGGAAACAGACTTGACCTATCAAATAGTGAAGAGGAGAATAACACCTACCTAATAGGACTTTATAGGAATAGGACTAATAGGAATTAAATAAGCTAATGCATGTAAAGCACATTAGACAGAGTCTGGCACACAAGTGTCCTTTAATAAATGTTAGCTTCTGTTATTATTTTATAATATCCTCATTTTATAAGTAAATATTCATCTCATCTTTCATTTATTTATTTAACAAATATGTATTCAACACCCACTCCATAGAGATAATCAGGAATAAAAAAAAAAAAAGACATTATTCCTGATTCAAGGATCCTAGAATTTCAGGGAGAAGAAAAACAAGTAAATAAATAATTATGATTCGGTGCAGTAAGTGCTTTAGTAGAAGAAAGAAGCTTGGGCACTGGTCGGGTGGGGTGGGGTGAGAGAAGGCTTGTGGGATGGATGAGATCATGTCTAAGTTGAATCCTCTAGTTTGAGCTACAGTTAAGTGGGGTTCACAAGGGCACAGGGCAGTAGCCGTGGTAAGGGCTGACGTTGGAAGGAGTGAGGAGGTCCATGGAGAAAGAATATCATGGGCAAAGATCCGGATGCATGAAACAGTGTGGACTATTTAGAACTGTAGATGATTCTGCAGGTGTGGAGAGGGGGAATACATGTGGCGAGTGGCAGACCAGCTGGTGTGGTAGATGGGGGCCAACATTTAAGAGAGGAGCAGAGGTAGGTAAAAAAGACGAAGGAGATGCAACCAAAGAGGGAGAAGAAAACTCAAGGTTAGCATGCTCAACTGTATGGGATGCGGCAGAGAGATTATTACTTTATTCCTCTTTTAATGTCTACCTTTGGATTAAGTTCTTATGTTTCTGTTTTATCTCCACTATTGACTTGTTAGCTATACTTCTTTGTTTGATGGGGCTTTTTTTAGTGCTTGTTTAAGGCAGCGTTGACAAGTTTTCCTCTAAGTGTTCACAGAACAAATATTTTAGATTTGTGGGCTGTATATATGAAAACAAATGGGCTTGGCTGTGTTCCAGTAAAACTGTATTTACAAAACAAATTTGGCTCGCAGGCCTAGTTTGCCAACTCCTGCTCCAGGGTTTACAATACTCATCCTTAACTCATCACAGTATACCTTTAAATAATGTTATACCGCCTCAAAGTGTCTTTTCAGAACTATACTACGGTATGCCTTCATTTCTCTCCTCTCGCTTTGTGCTGTTGTCATATTGTCATAATTTTAGTACTACATATTACTCCCATAATATACTGTTATTATGTTTGATTAATGTCATTGATTTTTTTTAAAGATTTTTTTAAATGAGAAAAAATAATTATTTTTTATTTCTGAACATATTTGCCATTTTTGCCTCTCCTCATCTCTCTGTCCAGATTCAAATTTCCATCTGATATCATTTTTTTTCTGCCTCAGTTGAGAATGGGATTCTGGAACCATTAGGGGTTAGTCAGACCTTTGACTCTTTCTCCAAGTTTCCTTCATGAAACTAGAGTGGCTTCCTCACAGCATAGCAGTCTAAGGGTAGTCAGATTTGTTACATGACAGTTGGCTTCCCCTAGAGCAAGTGTTCCAAGAGGAAGTCATTTCAGAGACCCAGAAAGAAGCTACTAGGTTATTCATTATCTAGCTTTGGAAGTTATGCAGTTCCATTTCCATCACATACTATTCGTCAAAAGTGAGTTACAGAGTCATCCCAGACCAGGGTTACATAGCACCTTAATATCAGGAGTCTGGTTCATGGAGGCAGGAGAAGGGGAAGGCATATCCTTAAAGAAAAGCTACCACAGCTCAATGATAGTAAGGATTATTGCATTTGGGATTATTATTTTTTTTTTTTAAAGATTTTATTTATTCACTTGACAGACAGAGATCACAAGTAGGCAGAGGCAGGCAGAGAGAGAGAGAGGAGGAAGCAGGCTTCCTACTGAGCAGAGAGCCCGATGTGGGACTTGATCCCAGGACCCTGAGATTATGACCTGAGCCGAAGGCAGCGGCTCAACCCACTGAGCCACCCAGGCGCCCCTGCATTTGGGATTATTGAGGAAAATATTTCACTTAAGAGATGGGACCTACGTAAGGATTTGAAGAATACATGGGTTTTTCCTAAGGAAAGAAAAGTGCTCACAGTGAAATGAGCATGTCCTCTCAAGATGGTCTGGTTTTGAACCCTGCTCTTAAATTTACTAATCACCTATCTTTGGGTTCAAAACCTCACTGCTTATTTTGGGGGTAAGGTTGGGAATAGTAATAATCTATCCCAATAATATTGCCCATTCTAGCAAGGGCTCGTTAAAAGGAGAGCAATTATCAATAAAAGGACAACATTCCAAGCTGTGTAAATATGAGAACCAAAACATATACTGAAGGCATAATGAGTGAACTCCAACATAAAGTCAGTGGTGTTCAGAATCTTCCCTCCCTCTGGATGCTTTTAAGATTTTTTTTCTGCCTGGGGCTGCCTGGGTGGCTCAGTGAGTTAAGCCTCTGCCTTCAGCTCAGATCATGATCTCAGGGCCCTGGGATCGAGTCCCGCATTGGGCTCTCTGCTCAGCAGGGAGCTTGCTTCCTTCTCCCTCTCTCTCTCTTTCTCTCTCTGCTTGCCCCTCTGCCTACTTGTTATCTCTCTCTGTCGAATAAATAAAATCTTTAAAAAAAAAATTCTTTTCTTCAGGGGCATTTGGGTGGCTCAGTCAGTTAAATGTCTGCCTTCAACTCAAGTCATGATCTTAAGGTCCTGGCTCAGCATAGAGTCTGCTTCTTCCTCTCTCTCAGCCCCTCCCTTGCTCAAGCTCTCCCTCTCTCAAATAAATAAATAAAATCATTAAGAAAAATATATCTTTTTCTTCACTATTCAATGTGCTCTTTTTTTTTTTCTGACTGCTTTTAAGATTTTTCTGTTTAGAACTTAGTTCTGGCAATTTCTCTATGAAGTGCTTAGGTATTCATATAATTTCTTGCTGCTGCAGCAACAAATAATGCCAAATTTAATGACTTAAAACAATACAACTTTTGTGTGTCAACTATACTTCAACTTTAAAAATACAAATTTAGGGAGCCCTGGGTAGCCCAGTTGATTAAGCAGCTGCCTTTGGCTCAGGTCATCATCCCAGGGCCCTGGGATGGATCGAAAGGTTGGGCTCCCTGCTCAGCGGGGAGTCTGCTTCTCTCTTCTCCCTGCCCCTCCACTCCATTTGTGCTCATTCTCTCTTCAAATAAATAAATAAAATCTTTATTTTAAAAAACATTTTATTTATTTATTTGACAGAGAGATAGAGAGAGCACAAGCAGGCAGGGTAGAAGGCAGAAGGAAAGGGAGAAGCAGGTTCTCCACTGAGCAGGGAGACCAACTCAGGGCTCCATCAGAGGACTCCAGGATCATGACCTGAGCCGAAGGCAGCCGCTTAACCAACTGAGCCACCCAGACAATCCTAAATAAAATCTTCAAAAAAAGTAAGTACAAAAAATACAAAGTTATCATATTAGAGTTCTAGAGGTTGGAAATTTAAAAATCAGTCCGATGGACCTAAAATCAAGGTTGCAGCAGGGCCGCCCTCTATTAAGGGCTCTCAGGAAGAATCCATTTTTTGTCTTTTTCAGCTCTCAGAGGCTGCATGCATCCTTGGTCCCCGGCCGGCTCCTTACATCACTCTGCAACCTCAGTTCCACTGTCACATCTTTTTCTCTCTGCTTCTCTTGCCTGGGTCTTACAACGACTTTATATTGGGTTTTCCCAGGTAGTCCTGATCATCTTCCCATTTTAAGATTCTTAATTTGCAATGATATAAGGTAATATATTCACAGGCTCCAGGGATTAAGACGTGATTATCTCTGCGGGACCGAGATTCTGCCTACCAAAGTGCTGGTTTTTTTCATGTTTCTTTACTTGAATTATCTTGAGTTTCTTGTAATGGTGGGTTTACAGTTTTCACTGAACTTGGGAAAACATTTTTTTTTAAATAAAGTTTTTTTTAAAATTTTATTTATTTGACAGAGAGAGATCACAAGTAGGCAGAGAGGCTAGCAGAGAGAGAGGAGGAAGCAGGCTCCCGGCCGAGCAGAGAGCCCAATGTGGGGCTCGATTCCAGGACCCTGAGATCATGACCTGAGCCAAAGGCAGAGGCTCAACCCATTGAGCCACCCAGGTGCCCCAGGAAAACATTTCTTTAAGAAAGTTTTTTTTTCTTATTTTGCAGCCCACTTTTCCTTTTGTGACTCCAATACATGTGTGTAAGACTGCTTGATATGTTTCCTCAGGTCACTAATGTTCTATTAATTTTTTTTCATCTTTTTTTTCCCTCTCTGTTGATAATTTCTATAGCTAGTCTTTAAGTCCAGCAATCTTTGTTTATTTGTAGCATCTAATCTTCTGTTAATTCCAAATAATGTAGTTTCCAATTCAGATATGGTTTTCAGATTTCATTCCAGATACTATATTTTCATCTCTGGAAGTTCCAAAGGTCTTTCTAAAATCTTTAGTTTCTCTTATCATGTTTATGTTTCTTCTACTTTTTAAACATATGGAATATATCTACAATACTTATTTCAACCTGTAATTTTTATCTGCTGATTCTAACACACACGTGATTGATTTTCTCCTAGTTAAAGATCCTACTGTCCTGCTTTTTGTGTGCCTGGTAGTTTTTTATTGGATGCCAGACATTTTGAATTTTATTTTGTTGAGTGTTATATTTTGCTGCTTTCATTTAACTATTGTTGGGCTTTGTTTGGGTACATTTAGAATTTGTTTTGATCATTTAGAGGCTTGCTTTTTAGTTTGTCTGATTTTGCCCAGAACAGTCTTTAGCCTAGAGCTAATTTGGCCCCACCACTAAGGCAACAGCTATTTGAGAGGTCTACCTAATATCTCACGTATTAGGAAATCTTTTCCTTTTGGCTGGTGTGAATATAACCTACTCTTAGCTATGCATTAATTCTAGTGATATTTATGCTTGTTCTTATTCCCTTTTGTTGGTTCACTTCCTGGCCTTGGGTAGTTTCCTCACATGCATGCCTACTCAGATCATTACTCAGATGAAGAGTTGAAGAAAGCCCTTTGTAGATCTCCGGGGCTTGCTCTCTTTGCAACTTCCTTCTCTTCATTACTTTGTCCCACAAATTCTAGCCTCTCTGGCCTTCCTGGACTTTCAACTCATAAAACTGCCAGCCTCTATTTGGGTTCCATTACTTGTGCTGTAAGCCTTTCCTGGCAGTAAACTGAGGTAATCACAGGCTTCCTCTCTTGTGGATCACAATCCTGGCACTACCTATTATCTCATGTTTGAAAATCATCATTTTCTATATCTCATCTGGTATTTTAACTGTTGAAGGTGGGAGGGCAAATCCAGATCCTATTATTCCATCATGGCTGAAAGTTTTCAGTATTTATTAAAGTATAAAAACAAATATATATTAAATATATACACTTACCAGAAGAAATTATAAGCATTTATGTAACCACTCCTCAGAAGTATTCCTTAAGGCAGGAACTATGTCAGATACTGTCTTAAGACTGACCAAAGCTCAATTCAATCTACTGTCCTTAATAATAGCTGGGTCCATAGATCAAAGACCAATCTCAATATGGAACAGCCAGTAAATTGAGAGTCTCATTTTTCCTCTCCAATCCAGTAAGATTCAGATTTTTAGAAGATGGCTCAGAATAACCTTGAGTAGATGGCTCCACTCTCTAGAGTTGAGTTTGCATGGTCTTGTCTGTTCACTTTGACCCTACGTCCCATGAACACAAATGACTGGACTAGAACTGGGCTTAGCAGTGAATAGAAATCGCAGTAGAATATTATCTATCTAGCTATCTAGCTACATTCTACCTAACTTTCTAGAGAGATAAAATTACAGAAGACTAAGGGTAATAAAGAGAGATTCAGAATTTGTGTGGCTGGAATATGACATATAAACCCAGAAGCTAGGATATGCAGCATTCATCGTGGAACACAATGAGTTATCTGTATGCATACAGAGAGAAGAAAGTAGCAGATGTACATTGAGAAAAGAGACAGCAGACCACGACCTAAATTCCTGGTGATTTTCCTGTTCTTAATTCCAATTTCTTCTTGAATTCCTGCCTTTGGGTCCTACAATGCCCCTCTGCATCCCTCTCTTCACTGAAACGTGCTTGTGGAGTTTTGCTACCCTTCAACAGACCTGGAATTTGGGTTTTCCAGAGCCAACCACTAGGAGTCCACATTTCTGAGTGTCCTTTGCTGCCTGTCAAATATGGAAGAGACCTGTTGTCCTCTGACAGAAGCTCTTTTCACCACCGTGTATTTCATTTTCCAGGATATGCTTTTTTTCTCTGCTTTTTGTCCTGCTACTGACATTCCCCTTGCCAACTGCTCCTGGGTCACTAAAGTCTGGCCTCCAAACCTCAGTGATTACAGCCCTTCTACCTGATTTCTACGATAAGGCCCATCTTACTCGGGAATCACCCATTCATTATTCCTGGCTCCTGCACTCCTGCCTAAGAGGGACCTGTTGAATCACACTGAAAAGGCTGCCACACTTCCTACACACAAGCCAGACTCAAAAGTGATCTAGATTTTCCTTCTAACATCCGGGGCAAAGCAGACTGCTACACTTTGTAATATTCTTCTTTACACCCCAGCCAAAGTTATGGGAGGAGTTTGGCATGAGGGAATGAGTAACATTCATCACGTCTCCCTTTTTCTCTCAAGAGAGTACCTAGCTAAGGCCAACCTATATAAAAAGGTATAATGGAACACATTAATAATGAAGACTGCATTACGCTATTTTCCAGAGTTGCAGAAATGCCGAAAACTGGCACTTTGAGAATAAAAATGATCAAGTGTTGCCTCCAATACTTTGAGTATATATTATTATTAGGACTCCTTTTTCCTTTCACATACCCATGTTTCTCTCCAGCTGATCATAAATTTGCTAAGCCCTGACATAAAACAATTTCTAGCAAGAGAGTGCATGAGGGTAGTCATAGTGGGTTATTAAAGCAGTGGAGGGAAACCTAAATATTGCTGAACAGGTCATAAATGAAGCTTTAAAATGAGCAGTTCAATAGCCTAAGAGTACTGATTAGAGAAATAAAAAAGTAGAAGACTTCATGTGAATTTGGATTGTAAGTATTAAACTCTTGCATGACTTTACCCAAACTCCATAGATACGAACACCTTTCATTTACTTTTTTTAAAGATTTTATTTATTTATTTGTCAGAGAGAGAGAGAGCACAAGCAGGGAGAGTGGCAGGGAGAAGGAGAAGCAGACTCCCCACTGAGCAAGGAGCTCAATGCAGGGCTAAATGTGGAATTCGATGACTTGATCTGAAGGCACATAGACACTTAACCAATGGAGCCACCCAGGCATCCCTGATATAAACATCTTGTAAAGAAAAGAAGCTTTTTATGTCTCTAGTGAGTTTCAGGGTGGCTGTTGTTGTTGTTTTTCATTTTAAAAACTAAAAAGCCAAGATTAATTTCTGTCCTATGATAATATGTCTTTCATCCAAACCAAAAATATATTAAAATGAAAAGTATATATATTTTAAAATTCTTTATTTTTTATAAACATATATTTTTATCCCAGGGGTACAGGTCTGTGAATCACCAGGTTTACACACTTCAAAATGAAAAGTATATTTTGACCAACTTTTAAAAACGACTACACATCCTTAAATTTCACTTAAGAAAACAGTAAGAAAAAGTAGTCGAGGACATGAAGAGACAATGTACGTTTGACTAAATACAAATGACTAATAAATATATTTGAAAACATGTTTGATCCCTTTAATAAATATGCAAATTACAATATCACAGATGGTACCATTATTTCTCTACCACATCAATAAAAAGTTTTTTAAAAGAGAGGTGCCTGCATGGTTCAGATGGGTAAGCTTCTGTCTTTGGCTCAGGTCATGATCTCCAGGTTCTGGGATTGAGCCCTGGTTGGTGGGGCTCAGCGGGGAGTCTGCTTCTCCCTCTCCCTCTCCCTCTGCCTCCTCCCCCCTGCTCATGCTCTGTCTCTGTGTCTCCAATGAATAAAATTCTTTTAAAAAAAGTTAAAAAAAATTTTTTTTTAATTTGTTTTTTTAAGATTTTATTTATTTATTTGTCAGGGATAGAGGGAGAGAGAGCGAGCGAACATAGGCAGACAGAGAGGCAGGCAGAGGCAGAGGGAGAAGCAGGCTCCCTGCCAAGCAAGGAGCCCGATGTGGGACTCAATCCCAGGACACTGGGATCATGACCTGAGCCAAAGGCAGCTGCTTAACTAACTGAGCCACCCAGGCGTCCCTAAAAAAAGTTTTAAAAAGATAACATCTGGGGCTAGTAAAGGTACACTGAAATAGTTGTTCACATATTGCTGACAGTGTGAACTGATGCATCCTTTCTCAGAATAAATTTAGCAATAGTTATGAAAAATATTAAATATGTTCGTTATCTTTGACTCAGGGTTTTTCATTCAGAGATTCTATTCTGGGAAATAATCTGAAATATGGACAAAGATTTATGCACAAAGATGGCTTAACAGCAAAACTTATAAAATATTTTGTGTCCAACTACAAGTACCAGAAATCCTGACACAAGCTGACTTAAATATAAAGGAAACTTATAACAGGAAGAATAGAGGAGGTAAGTTTCAGGGTTGTGATTCAGTAATTCATCAATGTCATCAAAGAACTAGGTTCTGTGATCTTCAGAGCTGGCAGAAAGTAAGATGGCTACCCACCCACAATTCACAATGTCTATAAGAAGAAGAAAGATTATTTCTTCTTATAGCTCTGTCTCAGATGTGAGGAAAAACTCCCCAAATATCTTCATCAGAACTTCCCTTCACATCTTTTTGGCTAGAAGTGGCCACATGCCAGGGAAAAAGAATTGTATTATTTTTAGGCCAACCAGGTCCATTACTGGAGCTCCTAATAGCATTCTCTTTGAAGTGTATGGTTACATGGGGAAGGAGTACATTTCTGAACAAAATCACTTTTCTTTTTGGAAAACAGTGAGAACAACCAAAAGTTAAGTGTGTGTGTGTATGAATTAAACCAGCAGTTTGGTAGAATTAGCATGGTACATTTGCACTATATGATGGATTGCTATCTGGCCATTATAAATACTGTGTTCGAAGAATGCTTACCACAGAAGTTTTTCATTATATAATGTTTTCTTAGTCGGCTCAGGATACCATAGAGTGGGCAGCCTAAACAACAGAATCTTACTGGTTACATTTCTAGAAGCTGGGAAGTCCAAGGTCAAGATACTAACTGATTCAGTTCCTACTGAGATCTCTTTTCCTGGCTGCCTTCTTGCTCTGTCCTCACATGTCAGGGAGATAGAAAGGGCAAGAGCTCTGCTGTCTCCTCTTATAAGATCATTAATCTCATCATGAGAGTCCCACTCTAATGACTGCAACCCTAATTATTACATCCAAAAGGCCTCTTTTCCAAATAACATCATCACATTGGGGATTAGGTCTTCAACATACGAATTTGGAAAGGGACACAAACATTCTGTCCATAACAAAAAAAGGAGATTAGAAAACCAAATGCACATTATAGTTATAGGATACATACATGTACATGTATTGGTATATACAGAGAGAGGTCAGAAACAAATGATAAAATATTAACTATGGATATCTTTGTGTAATAAGATTACTGATGATTTTCATTATCTTCTCTCTCGTTTTTTTTGTGTTTTTCATTCTTTTCTACATGGATACAAATTTAAAAAGTATAAAAGCTATTTATAAAAATTCCATTTATGGGGCACCTGGGCACCTCAGTGGGTCAAGCGTCCAACTTTTGATCTCAGCTCAGGTCTTAATCTCAGTGTTGTAATTTCAAGCCCTATGTTGGGATCTACACAGGGTGTGGACCTTGCTTAAAAAAAAAAAAAAATTTCCATTCATATTTGAGGTAAATGGCAACTCTAATTCCAGTAAAGTCAATTCTTCACTTCTAATTACTCACTATATATGGTATTTTAGAATATTTGAGGGTATTCTCTTTGTCCATACTTGTGGGTTGGGTCTACAATAGACCAAGTGTGCTGGATTATTTGATCAAGAAGTCTTTAAAGCCACTTTAACTGTTGAGGAAGTATGCAATCCAATAGCTGTTGTTCTACTATTCACACTTATCTTTGATATCGGCATTTGCAATACCTGTGATAAACTTTTGGGCAGCTGTCCACTGTTGGGGCTTGAGGACATCTATTTCTAAGAGTATTGGTTAAGGTGGTGAAATATTTCTTTATAAGTATGGCTCAATGGCCTTCTAATTGTTGCCATACTAAAATACTGGAATAAGTGGGACTCTTCTATTCTGCGTGGGCCAAATCAGCTCATTCAACCTTCTTACCATCTGTGTCTACCTTAAAGGGACACTAAAGTAGTTGGGGAGGTGGGATGCCTGGGTGTTTCAGTTGGTTAAGTGTTTGCCTTCGGCTCAGGTCACGATCCCAGGGTCCTTGGATGGAGTCCCACACTGGGCTCCCTGCTCAGCAGAGAGTCCGTTTCTCCCTCCCCCTGACTGTGTGTGCTCTCGCACTCTCATTCTCTCTCAACACACACAAATTAAAAAAAAAAAAAAAAGAGTTGAAATTGTAGGGGAAAAACTCCAAGAACTGGAAAAGGCGGCTTTAAGGGTATCCTTTCAGTGTCCCTTTAAGGGTGACCAACCCTTAAATGTCCCTTTAAGGGTGACAAAGCATCTCAGTTTCCCAAGATCAGGAGGTTTCCCAGCTTGTGTGCTAAAATCAGGGAATTCCTGGGAAAGCTGGGATGGGTTGGTCTTCCTAGTCACAGTTTCATAATCTGCTCAAGCCAAGAAAGCCACACCTGGAAAGCACTGAAAAATGATTTGGGGGAGCTAAAGTATTATTTTTGTTTTCCTTTGTTTTCTTATTAAAATCTCTCTTGGAACATTCCAGGCTGTTTCTGTTGCTCTACAAAGAAATGATTTTTTTTTTTTTTCTTTTTGCCACTTTTCAGTCAAGAGCCAAGGGAAGCAGAAAGACTCAAGAGGCTGGGTGGGGTGGAAGCATCAGGAAACCCTTAGCAGGCAAAGAAAGAAGTAAAACCCGGTAGGGAGGGGGTGTACTTGCCCAGGGAGCTACAGAAACTTTGTGCATTGGAAAACTTCTTTTTTAAAAAAATTAAGGATTTGATCCTTCTTTGAGGTCCACAAACCAAATTTTTATTCATCTTTATCCTCACTTGCAGTTTTCAAGATCTGTTGTCATGGCAACATCATGAATTGAGTTCAACCTTAATGTTTGTTGGTATCTGCTATGATATTTAAAACTGCACGATTTTCTAAAAAAAAAAAGTTCTTGATATTTTATCGCTCAATCTCCTTAGAAATCGTTCCATGGACTTATTATAATGCTTATGCCTGACAGGAACACCAGAGCCATATTTAACACATAAATGATCTCTAAGAATTTTATCATAGGCCTCATTCTCACATATAGAGATTATGTGCAAAACCAAATTTTGTCTTTGTAGAATGACATGAATAGATACATTCTATATGGTATGTTATATACTGCCCTTTCTTTTTCCTCCACTAAATGTGATTTTCAGAAAGGTAGAGAAAAAAACTTAAATTATAAAAATCCCTACACAGGTAGCAATAGTATGTAATCAAAAGCTTTTAAGAATATGAGAGTAAAGGCATATTTTAAAAATGAATGATTACCATGGTTTCTAGTATTAGATGCTACTTAGGGGGGAAAAATTATGTAATATTTAAATTTACTGCTCCAATTCAGACAAGTCCTTAAATACTATATAAACTATATGATGGTTAAACTCAGACTCTGATGATTTCAGGCTAAGAGATGCATTTTTCTTTGTTTTCCTTAATTAGCACATAAATTCAAACATTAGCATCTTAATGCTTTCATATTTGTTGAATGAATCAGCCTACTCTTTAGGATGTGGCAGAAAAACCTGTTTGAGAAATTAACTATATTATTTTTCTTTTTATTTCTTGTACCCTCTTTCTCTCCATCAGGCTGTTAGTTTGACCAGATGAAGAATGTGTCAGAGAGAAAAGCATCCTGGTTATCTAGGTTGACTGGCTCATAGACCATTTAGAAGTAAAATTTCTGTGCCCCAAATCTACCACAGAAGTTTCAGAGAGCTGCTGGTTTTATAAGGAGCTGTGTTATGGACCACTCTGACATAAACTGAGCTGTAGACAATTGATATTCAGAGGAGTCCACCTTGGCCCTTGGTACCTGGAACCATGGAACAACTGGTAAGAGGTAGGTAGGAGTTGGAATGAGTCTGGCAGTTGAGAAATAAAACTCTTCAAAAAAAAAAAAAAATAAAACTACATTTAAATTTTCCAAAGGCTAAGCAAAATTGAGACTGATCAACATTCCCTTCAACTTGACGAAATGTTAGACAAACATCTTCCTGACTACAGGCTTCTGGCTGCCTTTTTCTTTCCTTCTCTCTCTTTTTTTTCCCTTTAAGATTTTATCTTTTTAAAGTAATCTCTACACCTAACATGGGGCTCAAAGTCACTATCCTGAGAGCAAAAGTCCATACTTCACCCACCAAGCCAGTCAGGTGGCCCTGGCTCCCTTTTTCTTAGAACAGTTACTTTGGAAAATTTGCAATTATAAATTCTTTCTCTTTCTCCTTTAAATGTAAATTTTCTACAACACAGGGGAGCCATCCCTTTGAAAGGGAATTGTTGAGAAAGAGCTCCTGTCTCCACTCTTGTGGAGAGAGTAGGATCCTAACTTCAAAAAAAAAAACCAAAAACAAAACAAAATAAAAGGATTGAAAGTAGGATATGTAAACTGAATAGTACAGAACCTAGACCTTAACAGGCATTCAGCCAATGCAAAGAGAATTCTTTCATCAAAGTGCTAACACATTCAATGGGCCACTGGTACAGAAGGAAACGTTCTAATTTAAGGACTTATTTTTCACAGCTCGAGAAGGAGATACAAACTTTCAATTATAAACAATAGAAGAACTGAAATGAAAACAGCTTAAACAGTAAAGACTTTTTAAATCCTACATAAGAAAAGTTAATGATATGATAATTTCTATCCTAGTTTGTTGTTGTAAATAATGACTACAAACATAGTGGTGTGGCCCTCAACTCTGGGTCCAGCATTTCTTAAGTGGGTCTTCTACTCAGGACTTCATAAGACTGAAATCAAGGATCAGCCAGACTGGGTTCTTATCCATAGGCTCTTAGGAAGAGCTTTCAAACTCTGCTTTCAAGTTTCTGCTTTAAAACTCATTCAGGTTATTGGCAGAATTCAGTTCCTTGACAATTATAGAACTAGGCTCTCCTTTCCTTGTTATGGCTCCTTCATCTTTAAGCCAACGTATTACATCCTTCTCAGGCTGCAAATATCTGAGTTCCTCTTTTACTACCAGCCAGGGAAACAGCTCTGGTTTTAGGAGCTCATTTCATTACACTGGATAATCCAAGAGAATCTTTCTATTTAAGATCATCTGATTAGTAACCTTAATTACACCTGCAAAATCCATTCCGCCATAAAAAGTAACATTCACAAGAATAAAATCGGGGGGAAAGGTCATGGGGACCAAAATTCTGCCTATCTTAGATGGATCTGAAATAGATTTTGGAAGTAGAAGTCAAAAGCTTGTTTTGAAAAGTATTTGACATTTTATCTAATGAGATGTTTATCCCTTATCTAGAAACTTATTAAAGGCCTCAACCATTTCCTTCAGCACTTGCATTCCTTAGACTACAAATAATCTGCTTGTGGGCTTTCAGTGTGCAGAAAAAGAGGGAAGACAACCTATCAGTCAAGGAAAATTTGAATGTGGGGTTAAAAAGAAAGAACAGACCCCAAATAGAGTTACTTTTGCTAAGTCCCTGCAAGGCTTAATACCTACCCTAACTACAATTTCAGCCTCTCCCAAGAGTGGATTTTTATTTCTCTTTAAGATTTTATTTATTTATTTGACAGACAGAGATCACAGGTAGGCAGAGAGGAAGGCAGAGCAAGAGTGGGAAGCAGGCTCCCTGCTGAGCAGAGAGCTCAATCCCAGGACCCTGGAATCCTGACCTGAGTTGAAGGCAGAGGCTTAACCCATGGAGCCACCCAGGAGCCCCAATCAAGAATGTATTTTAAACCAATCGGCCTAGAATTTCCTGATCAGCACTAGTTAAGTGATCTGCGAAATAAGACCCCTTGCCCGTGCCCTGAAGGGAATGCCCTGTCTGAAATAATCCTTTCTTTTCTTTTGCTAATAACTTCCTTGACCTGCCCTATTTCTGCATATAAAAACCTTTCCATTTTGTACAACTTCTAGGAGTTCCTTTCTGTTTGCTAGATGGGATGCTGCCTAATTCATGAATCATTAAATAAAGCCAACTAGATCTTCAAATTTACTCAGTTGAATTTTTTTTTTTTTTAACAGTGGTAATAAGAATTGTGGTTTGTGAAGCAAAAACATGATGAAATTAAGCAGGAATTTGTAGTGTGGAAGTCACTTTTCCACCATCCCCCCTCCATATGGGTGTGCTGATATGACAGAGCAGAAGAAATTAACGCAGAGGAAAGTGATTTGGGGCTTGGGGTCACATATAATACGTAAGGAGTGAAAACCAGAAGCGTGTCACATCAAAGAAGGTAAAATGGTAAAGAAGATCCAAGAATTCTTAAGTAAGAAGAGGCCAAAGAAAGACGAAAACAGCATTAGAAGCACACAGTGTCATCAACTAGCTAATTTCTTTGGAAGAAATATTTATTGAGAGGTGCACAGTAAAAAATAAATAAATAAAAGATAATCTCAACCTAGAATCAACTCCATAATTTCATAATAATCTTAATTATTGAGATCCTTGTCAAGTACATCACATACATACGCATGTACATATGCACATACGTATTCTTCGTGGAGAGGGAGGACTGCTATTTTGGGGAGGAAAAGGCCAAGTGAAGACCGAGTGGACAGCTTGATAGATTTAAGACAGAAAAATATGTTAAAGCAAAAGGCCCCTCTCAGCGTGTTCTATTTTCTGTCATAAGCCTAGGGCCTCTGCAAAACATCTACAACAGCCACAGAAAATGCACATTTTATTCTGTTGCTCCTTCCAGCAGACAGTGATTTGGATTTTTAATGAAAAACAAGCTTGCATTCATGATCCAAATTTTAAAGCCTCTAGGTCACTGTGTAATAAACAGATTAATAGATTTTGCTTTCCATTGCCTTGGATCAGCTAAAACAATTCTGCCCTCTAGTCTCTAAAATCTGTACTACAAAAGCCATTTTAACAGTGTTTGCATTAGCTTTACCCTCTTCAGCTTTGGTTCTTGAAGTCAAAAGTTAGCAAAAATGTGGTTCAGAGTCACTAAGACTCCTCTAGGTGTAAGCAAAGCAATTAATCTCATTTGGAGCATAAACATGGCTATCGTGAGGTTCATTTGCTCTCTTAGCGCTACCAGAAAAAAAAAAACAAAACAAAACTTTAAATTGCTTTTATGGGGCGCCTGGGTGGCTCAGTGAGTTAAGCCTCTGCCTTTGGCTCAGGTCATGGTCTCAGGGTCCTGGGATCGAGCATCGGGCTCTCTGCTCATCAGGGAGCCTGCTTCCCTCTCCCCCTCTGCCTGCTTCTCTGCCTGCTTCTCCGCCTACTTGTGATCTCTCTCTCTGTCAAATGAATAAAGTTTTTTTTTTAATTGCTTTTATGCTACACTACATGCTTGCAGTCATATTTTTAATTTTTTTACAAATTATAGAAAAAAATACTCTCGAAAGTTGCTAAGGAGAGAGTTATCCATCATTTTCCTAATAAAGGCGCACAACTAAACACATAAAGACAAATTATGGAAGTTGCCTATCTGACCTTCATTAGCCACCTGGCATTTAGGATGCTGAACTTTAAAAAGCCACCTTGGCATCTTTTAAAAAATGCTTTGATTTGATCTATTTCTACTTCTTCTTTGAGGCAATCAGGCCAGGAGTTCTGAGAACACATTCTGTTTGTTTATTTGTTCCTTTGATCCCTTCCTGTCCTGTCTGCATGCAAGGGCACACCTCACCTTGAAAAGAACTCATCAGCAGTTCTCAGGAATGAGAGTTCAGTGCTTTCATCTCGCGCCACCTTTACCAGGATTTCATTTTTTTTCCTCTTTCATTTTGAACAGTGCATATAATTGGAATTCATGTGGTATGCATGGAGTTGGAATTCAGATCAGTTGTAGGGTTATCAAAATACTTTCCTACCTAGACAGGATTGCTGTTAATTATTCTGATCAACTGTTATACATGGTTAAGACAGAAAAAAAAAATTGCAAAGAGACCTTAGTCGATCTAATTTTATTTCACGGACAAAGACAAATGACTGGTTTGTTTTAGTTAGGGAGACCAGGAAGGAAGAGGAGGCAACACTAAGGATTAAATGCTTCCAGGAAATCAGTTTCTGGGTCTTTAAATCTAAATGACTAATCTCACTTGGTTATTTTCAAGGCTATCTGGAAATAAAATGGGAACGGTTTGAGGTATCTTCCCTGGTATACAGAGGATATGATTCATAGCAACAGCTATGTGGGCCCGGCCTTTTGTGTCAAACAAACTTCACATTTGACATCTCTACAAATAAACAAAAATCTCCCTGGAGCTTTAAAAGCTCAAACCACCTTGGAGCTTTGAAAGATCTCATCATTTCAGAAATGGAGGAACAGGGATCCTCAGGAGCAAAGTCAGCTTAATGGATCTTCTAAAGCCCCGGATGACGATCTTCCCATGACTTAATTATTCTTAAATGTTTTGTTTTGTTTTGTTTACGTTGTCTAAAATTCTCCTCAAAGAGAAATTCGTTTAATTTTTTAATGTCAAAGCCTCTTGTCAGGATAACAAACACCTTTGGGAGGATTAAGGTAATTTCTGTCATTCACAAATGTATATATATAACTAGGTGAGACTGGTTTAATAAATCCTGGGACAAGAGAGGATTTTTTTCCTTAAGTTTTCAAAATCACAACACGTGACAGGAAATTTAGTATCAGTCTCGTTTAGGAGGCCCTGTTCCCATCTAGCATGATGTAAGAATCTCAAAAAGCTTGTGCAGTTCAAAAAACTCAAGAGAGTAAAACCTGGTGTTGCACTCATCATAGCAGTACTGAGCTCCTCCTTCATTCGTGCTAATGTGGTTTTCTGCTAGTCCTGACCCCTGCTACCTCTGCACCCAAGTTAGCCACTGGCATGACTGTCAATCCCCAGACCCCACCTACCTTCCACTTTTTCTAGTCTTTGGAGAGAGGGCATCCATTCTAATAGCTAGGTTCCTCTCTCTTGCTTAATCAACAGAGCTCCCCCTCCGTACATAATAATCCTGTTAAAAAGAAAGTGGTGGTGGGAGGGGAGCGCTGGGGTGGCTCAATGGGTTAAAGCCTCTGTCTTTGGCTCAGGTCATGATCCCAGGGTCCTGGGATCTAGCCCCACCTGGGGCTCTCTGCTCAACGGGAAGCAAGCTTCCCTTCCTCTCTCTCTGCCTACTTGTGATCTCTGTCTGTCAAATAAATAAAATCCTAAAAAAAAAAAAAAAAAAAAAAAAGAAGAAGAGGGCAGGCTTTTGAAAACTAAAACTTCTTAACTTTCCCCTGAGCAGAGAAGGCTCCAGGCCTTCAGAATATTTGCCATTTTGAGAAAGGAAAAGTAAAAGCCTCTTTTTTATAGAGACATTATTTGTTCAGGTTGTCTATGGCTAGGTAACAAAGCATACCAGGTTGGCTCAAAACAAAAGGAATCCTTTATTTGGCATTCAAATATGGGAGTCGACAGGACTTGGACATTTCCTTTGGGGTCTCTCATGTGGTTACAGTGGAAAGGTGGCGGGAACTGGGGCCATCATGAAGGCACTCACAGAACTGAAACCTGGACTAGGAAAACACTAACAGCTGGGGCTACAACAGCTTGGATGTCTTGGGTTCTTTTCTCCCTTTTTTTGTGGTCTCTCCATGTGGTGTCAGGTAGCATTAGGGTAGCAAAATCCTTACAAGGTGGCCAAGGCCTCCCGGAGTGAGTAGAGCAAGTATCACAAGAGCTACCAGCACAAGCTGCATGGACTTTTCTAATCTAGTCTTGGAAGTGACTCAGTGTGATTTCCACTGGATTCTGTTCATGGAGGCAGTCACAGAGGTCCAGTCAGGTTCAAGGGGAGGCTCTACAGATTATATCAGTTGATGAGAGGAGAGTGAAAGAATTTGTGGATGTAATTAAAAACCACCACAAGAGCTTATAAAATAAAAAGAAGAAATGACTTATTCCTCCCATTTGTTCATCCTTCTCTCTTGTGTCCAGCCATGACTATCAGGCTACTGCAAACTCTCTGTGGCTTGGAAATTCATCGCCCTTCCATTCTCCATCCTCTTTGTAGAGCTTTCTTGCTCTCATTCCCATTGCCACAAATCTTGATTATCTCTCTGCCTGAGGACTAAAATGAGCTGGGCTGGGTTCTGTTTCTAAACAGTTTTCGCAGTTCTGGGTATGTTAGAACCCATGGGCAAATACAATTTTTACCCCTGAGCAGGCTGCTGGGGAACCAGGTGCCAGCTCAGGCAAGAAACAGCTTCAGTTTTTCTGGAAGGGAGAGTGGGGAGGTGTCAGAGGCACCAAGGTTTGAAGAGAGCTGAGCCAGAAAGAAAGATTTGCATGTGGAAGCGGCAATCTCTATTCTGGCAGTTCACCAGACTAAGAATTGAATAGAGTTTCTCTGAGCTTTGTGTCTTCCATCTTGAGTGCCATGGCCCTCTCACAGGACACACACCACAGACTGACACTGCTGGTCCTGACTATAGCTCCATGCAGGTTACCTGTGAGCCTCCACTCTCTCTTAAAAAATGGGCAGCCTTGTGGGATCAGGTATCTCAAGGTTTTGGTACCTAAAACTCCTCTTGTGATATGAATCTGGCCAACGCTGGCTTGCTGGCAGTACTTTTCCTTCAGCACGTGCATCCTGAGCTCTGAAATGCCCACTTACAAAATAAGTGGAAACATAAACCTACTGTAAGTCATGTACAACTTATAACTGGGGGTCTTACCTCATTAACAGTGATCCAGAATCAATTGCAGCACAAATTCTTTCTGGCACCATTAGTGAACTATCATTTTTTTTTTTTTTTAACAATTCACAAAAAATTTGGCAGATCTGACTCATCTTGGATTTTAAAAATATTATTTTAATAAAACTTCTCCTCAAAGAAGTGCTTATTCATGACACATAATTCAGCAAACTAATTCTGTCAGCTCTAGTAGAAAAAAACACAAGGAAAGCAATTCCATTGCCTCTTTTGTGTATAATGAATCTTCTCACATTTCTTCTAGTTAATTTCTTAAAAACCAAAAGAATGACAGCCTGAACCATGCTTCTCATATTTGTCTGTAATGTTGTGTGGTTAATAGTCCAGTCTCACATTTGCATGAGGCCAGCTGTTAAAGATGGCACCACAGGGAATCCACAATAATTTTAAGACATGTTGCAGTGTCACATAAGTCCATAAATCTAAATTCACTAGAATGCTTATGGGAACATAGTCATCGTTAGATTTGAAAATGAATCCTTTATTGCTTTCATTTTGAACTTCGCCCTTTACTTGACTCAAATTATCTTTATCAGATAATGGATGAAGGGCCTCATAACGAGTAAACAAGTTTCCAAGAGCAACCTCATTTGCAAAACTTCTTAAAATTCTTGTCAGAGCTCATTTTGAACATAGTCAGGGCAATTATTTCTGTTCTTCTTAAGAAAAACCTCCTTGACCTAGTTACTATCTATGATATGTTACAGTTAACATGTAATGAGACAACAGCCAAAACCATAAACTCACTTAATAAGTGCACATTAAGAAATTTGAAATTCAGGGGCACCTGGGTGGCTTAGCTGGTTAAGCAGCCAGCTCTTGATTTCCACTCAGGTCATTATCTCAGGGTCCCTACGATTGACCCCCACCTCAGGCTTTATTCTCAGCAGGGAGTCTGCTTGGGATTCTCTCTCTCCCTTTGCCCCTCCTCCTACTGATGTGCACTTTCTCTCTCTCTCTCTCATTCTTAATAAATCTTAGGGGGAAAAAAAACCAAATTTGAAATCCATACAGATTATGAACCACACCATAAAAATATGGTGTCTCATCCCACACACAGAAAAGGTTGGTATGCTCTCCTACAAAACTGTCTATCTGCTTGATAAAAATCATTTTTAAATTATATATAAAATAGCTCTGATGTTTGTTAAAAGAGAAGAAAAAAATGGAACTCAGTCCAAACACTTGCTCATAAGTTTTTGAAAAATCGATGCAGTTACTATTTATTTAATGACCTAGAGTATTCGTGCCATATAAGTCATAGCTTCCCTTCTTGAATATTCCTAAGAATAAGTAAAAAAATCTTAAATAAGTATACCTTCTTAAAAGTAAGCATAAAATAATGTTCAGATGAGATTTAAGCATGAGACATCACTCTCCTTACCGACACCTCAACCCCAGTGAATTCCAAACCTTGAAAGACTTTTTCCAGACACACAACTTGAGGGAACATGGTCATGTTCTTCAAAACTCTCTGAGCCTCCAGGACTTCATCTGTGGGTGGAAAATAGTTTCATATGGGACAATTAGACAAGATGCAGGAGTAAAGGTGGTTACTTTAATATTCCATTAAGTGGGAATAGGTCTCCTTCCTTCAAATCTGGATTCTGGTAAATCACTGTTTAAAATAAGTTACCATCACCTTCCTCTTGCTTACCATTATTTCATCTGAGTCCCTGTCAGAGCCTGCCACTCCAACTCTGTATTATCATAGTTGTCTGATATTTCCATTCTAGGGGCCCCTAGGAGATGTTGAAGAAAATTCCATAGCTGATTTACAGACGCATGGTTCCAGCTTTAGCAGAGGCCCCTCCCCTTAGTCTTCAACATGCCCCAGAATGTTCTTATGTCCATTCACCATCAGGGGCTGTTTCACCCAATCCCTCCTTAGTCTCCACTCTCCCTCACTTCCCATTCTCTTTCAGCAGATGATCTTTTGTCCTTCCTATAACATTAGAAAAATAGGGACTCCAAGGCAATTGCTCAGCTTCTCACCCCTTCCCTGCCCCCATCCTCTATTCCTTTAATTTTATCCTCTATTTCTTTAATTTTATCCTATTTCTGGTGCATCTTCAGTGTTTCCCTCTTCACTGACTTCTCAGCTTATGTGACTAAACCTCTCTAAGCCCAAAAGAGCTCCTTTCAATACTGCTTTCAATACTGCTTTCTTTTCTAGTCACCTTCAACCCCAAATCTTACTTCTCTTTCTCTTTTCTTTTTCAGTTCCTGAAAGAGTGTCCCGCACTTCCGAACTTGGCTCCATTTCCATCCAGTCTGGGTCCCACTGCTACCATGCTATTGATGCTGCTATGATTAACGAGTGCACTGGTTAATTCAATTACCAGAAATGGTGCTAGGCACTGGGGATACAGTAGTAAATAACACAGACATGATTCCTGTTTTCTGGAACATATAGTAAGTGTGTCAGTCCGGGACTTCTGAGGAAGAGTTACCAAGATGGGATTAGACATCCAAGAGATCTACTGGGGGAAGTGCCTGTGCAAGAGAAAGGTGTTGAAGTAGCCAGAGAGAGCTCTTAAATCCCACTGCAGATCTGATACCCTTGAAAGTAGAGATTGAAGTCAGGATTAGATGGAAAAACCACAGACCACAGTGCAGCTCTAAGAAAATCTCAGCTGTGCACTGAGCCAAAGTTTCCTGTTAGAGGAATCCCATGTTGAGCAGAAGTGGACTGGCTCTATGACCCTGCTGTACTTAGCAATTGGGGGCAGTCTGTGAAAAGTATGGTCTTGGTGTTCCCAGGGTAGAAGACAGAATTCATCCATTAACTGTGTATCTTACAGCAGTTTGGCGGTCTGAACTAGCATATCTCCATGAATGCCACACTTTACACTACATGCTGCACAGATTCACTTCTCCATTCATGTTTTCCATGTTCCTCATGTGCCTCTATTCCTGAGGGGAAACTTAGAAGAGGGAATTCTGTAGGAATAACTACAGCCTCCATTTCTACCATTGATCTTGAGCCTCAACGATACTCATCTTCTCCCTCCTCTCACGCTATAACTAACCCAAAACCTCAATCTTTTTTTTTTTTTTTAAAGATTTTATTTATTTGACAGACAGAGGTCACAAGTAGGCAGAGAGGCAGGCAGAGAGAGAGAGGAGGAAGCAGGCTCCCTGCTGAGCAGAGAGCCTGAGGCGGGGCTCCATCCCAGGACCCTGGGATCATGATGACCTGAGCCGAAGGCAGAGGCTTTAACCCACTGAGCCACCCAGGCGCCCCGACCCAAAACCTCAATCTTAATGGCTCTGATCTCTTAGAAATCATAACTTTCTCAGGCTATGGTTGCCGCACATGTCCATTCACAGTTTCAGGCAAGAAAGTTACCAAGAAACACCCAACCAAACCACCTTTGTTGCACACATCTACTTTCCTGTCCTTGTTTTGTCAAAGCAGCCCTACCTCTTCTTGCTGTTTGGGTTAAATTATCTCTGCCAAAATGTTGACTCCACATCTTACCTGCCAGTATTTGGACTCAAGGAGTCCACAGCAATCTGGCAGGAATCATAGCTTATAGTTCATGGGGATCCTTACTCTGTTTCTCATGAGAATGTACCCCTTTGGTTACCAGGACCTCTAATCTTACAGAGGCCAGAGTTGAAGCAAAGAGAAACAGAGATCTCCACTGGGTCATTGAGAGTGATGATAAATGAGACCATTTCTATTTCTACTTCTGTGTTTCCAGATCCATGTTTTCTTCCTACTGAGGCCATTTAGAGGTCTCTGATGGCACCCTACCCCTGCAGAGCACTGCATCTAAGAATGTTATTTCAGATGTGTCTTCAGTAGGTTGGTCTAGTAAAGTCTGGTATGAGGCTGGCTGATTCTGGAAGGAGCAATGGGTGATGCAAACAGTGAATTCTTTGCTGAGGAGTGGTTTTTGTTGTTGTTGTTGTTGTTTTAATTAGATGCTATGTTATGTGGATTTCACCCTATGGATCAAACATCCTGTAAGCTCCCAGATAGTGGTGCTGCTTGAGGATCTATGGAAAGAAAAGGCAAACTCATACATCTACCCTTGTGAGGGTGAACCTTTTAAAGTGATAGGGGTTCAGTGTAGTTCACTTACCACAAAGAAAATTGTCAATTTGCTGAAAGAACAGGACCAGACAGGGATCAACACTGATTGATTTCTGTTGCTCAAAGGTTGGCTATTCAGAGACAGTTAGCAAATGAGAATACATGCTGTTATATTCATAGGTAGTCTCCATCTCTGCCACTGGGCCACTCTGATTATATGTCCCTCATTCCAATTCTGGTGTGGCAGTGATGAAAGCTAGTGAATGTAAATTGCTATTTTTTCTTGTTGATTGTTCACTGTCTTCTCCATAGTTGATGCTTTCTGCTGGGCATTAATGTGTGAAAATCTTCATACTTTGTACCCACTTCCATATGCTATCCATTTGCTTTTACACCAGAAGTTATTATCTCTGATTTTCAAGTGCTTGTTCTTCTAGGTTCCTGGCCATCTGGTTAGGCTACTTGTCATTGCCCAGGAGAGAGAGAGAGAGAGAGAGAGAGCGTGTTTGTGTGTGTGTATGTGTGTTTGGTTTCTTTCTTGTCTTGGGCCACTTTTTCTTGCACACAAAGCAAATCATGAGGCATATCACCTGCTCACTGGGGAGATTTTCCCTTTCCATTGTATTTCAAAGCTCTCCCTGAATGTGGCTATACAGCTGCCATCCATTTTTCGCTTGTACAGATCTACTAAGCTGATCCATTTGCAAACAAAGCCTAGACATTTTTCTCTATCTATAGCTGATCAAAAGGGCCCCACATGCAGTCATAGATGTGGGACAATGGTTCTGATGCAACTGTGATATAGGGGTAGGCTACTTGTTCATGCAGCTTACTTGTGCCCTCTGGTCTTGCTTCTGATTGTAGATATTAGTTAATACTGGCCAATTTTTCCTCTATGAATTTTTCCACAACTCCCTAAAGTCAAGCATCCTAGGCTGCCCCACTCTCCTTACTGGTTGTTACAGTAATTGTGACCTTCTGGCTTTTAGTAGCTGAGCATCACTGCCTGGCCTCCATTACTTTGCTTCCCCATCATGAGTCCAGCTCTGGGACCATCTCTTTACCATCATCCCAGGCCTACAAAGGAGGCCATCACTGAACCTTTGGGTGCTGCTGGTATACATCCCTGATGGCCTCAGCGAATGATACTTGCCCTGGGGTCCTCCATGGAATATTTTCCTACAGGAGGTCTTTTAGTTTCACATAATATATCAACTCCAGGATCCCACTTCCTGCAGCCTTTTTATGCTTTCCTCGACTATATGCATGGCAACTCAGGCATTTCCGTTGTCTAGTACAAGATGACATCACACACACACACCCCCCCCCGGCCCCAGGCTCCTAAAAGTCAGCCAAGTTGAAAGTTTGCTTCATTCCCTTGGGTCCATGCCAGGGTGCTAAGTTCTATGTCCTGAGAAAGTGTTACCAGTTGCTGATTTTCTGCTTATTCGGTTTTATGTTCTGATCCTTTGATTAAGCACCTTCAAAACTCAATCCCAGGGATATTCTCCTAGCCCATGTATATACGTAGGGTAATTTTTCCAATTTCTTTAGCCAAAATCTCTTTCCATCCTTCTCAAGCCCAGCATGTTCTCAGCCAAGTTATGTGGGGATTTAATCCTAGTAATTAGCTTGGCAGCCAGTAATGAAGGTGTGATGAGCTCCTAAGGGGGTTATCTTTTGCTTCATGGGGAAAAGAGCTTAGCTGAATCTTCCCCTTTGGGGCTTCTAACTCTTCTCCAGAGAGATGGGCCATTTCTTCAAGCTCTGAGATTTGGGGGCATTCTACACTGTTAAGAGCCAAAGACGCACTCACTCAGATGTCTTCCTTTCATGTTTCAGGGTCCCAGGTTTTCCCAATGTCAGCCCTTACCCTAGTACATAAGACCTACTTTGACTGTGAGCATTTAAATATCAGAGTTCAGGAACCTCAATGATCACATCTTGATCTTGCTCCTCAGATGTGATTACCTCCTGCAGCAGGAGATAGGGCTTTTTGGTAAATTATCAGGTGAGTACTCACATTTAGTTTTTAACTGTTTGCTAACAGCTCTTATTAGGATTTCTACTTATCCCTCTGTAAATCTTCAGTACAACTGAATAACATTCTCATCTCCTGCTATCTGTCTTCTTCCACAAACACCTTCCTCACCATTCTCCAAGCTTTTTATTGGCTACATCATGCCTACATGCCTTTGTCTATGGTATTACCTCTGCCTACAGTTTCCACTTTCACCTCTATGACCTATCATTCAAGTTCAGCTCAAGCATCATCTCCTGAGAGAGTCATAAAATAGACATGCATTTGCTTTAAGGTCAGACAGATCTTAAACTTCTTACTTAGTAAGAAGTTTTCTTACATAGTAAGAAGACACTTCTTACTATGCAAGAATCCAGCAGCTTCCTCAGGATGTACGTTCTTCTGTTTGTGCTCAAACTACAGGTATAATGAATCTCCTGGTGAGCCACAGAGTGCAGCTCTTGGCTATGGAAGGATATAGTAAGGTGCCTAGATTTGGTGTAGATGGGAGCTGGGTTGGCGCTGGAGCCTTTTAAAATGCACCCAATGATTACTAAAGGCTGACTCACACCAGTCAGAAGAGTTGAGGTAATGACTGATGGAATGGTGAAGTAGTTGAGTTACTGGTTAAGACTCTGGAACCAGATGCATCTAGACTCAAATCCTGACTCTGCTACTCAGCTGAATGACTGTGAGCAATTTACTTAAGCTCCCTGAGCCTCAGTCTCTTCCTGGGAAACCTGGAAACAGTAAGCCTAATTCATATCATGGTAGGAGAGGCTGACTGAGAAAATGCACAGAAAGTATCAGGTACTCTGTTCAGCACATTGTAAGAGCTGAATGAAATGTAGGAATGACAGTGATTATTCTACATTCCTTTCTCAGGAGATGGTCTCTCTTTAGGATTGAGGGAAGGTCATAGATGGTAAAAGGGATACCTTAAGTTGGTTCCTTGGTTGATGAGCCCATTTGGCATCCTTTGTATTTAAATTCTTTGCTCCTCCTCCTTTCCTGATCTTATCCTATGTATTTGATGCTCCATTTCTGCCCAGGTTGCTGAACACAGTTCTTTCTCCCCAGCTTGTGCCCAATGCTTTGAATCTCATTTATTCTGTCACTTCATCAACATTTACCTATTCTGCCCTCCTTTGATTAAGGTCCTGCTGGGGAGCCACCCAATTAATCTGGTGAAGCAATTAAGGGCAGGGCATTAGTGGCTGATAATGCTGCATTCCTCCTAGGGAATCTGGTGTACTTTAATAGGAGTCTCCTTAACTTGATGTGAAGAGTGACTAACGGGCTAATTTCAGAACCCTTGCAAAGTCAACATCACTGGGACAACAACCTACATAAAATCTAACTGGAGGACTGAACAGAAAAGTGAGTACCAGACACTGGCTGAGAAGAGGGCTCTCTCACGTCCCTGGAAGTTGGTTAATGTTGCCAAAGGCCCAGAGCTGCTACAAAGAGCATACCAAGCTAAACTGGGCAGTGGAAAGTACCCAGCGAGGTACATTTCTGAACTTTTGATTCAGAGCCTCAGCTTCTCTTGCCAGGACCACTGGTGCAGAAGTCTTTTCTCAGATCTCCCTGACTCCTCCATTCTGAGAATGTCATCTCCTGGCTCAAGATCTTTCACTGGGTCCCCATTACTTACAAGGTAAGGTCTGAAGCCCTCAGTCTGTCACAAGCCACTCCTGCCCAGCCTTTGTTCCCTCCTTCAGGCTTATCTCCTGCCACTGCCATCACACGCACTCACATTCCAGACCAAATGGGAAGATCTGTATTCCCTAAAGTCCTCTGGACGTAGCATTTGCAATTCCCAACACCCAGACTGTCTTCCTCCCCCCTCACTCCTTCACCACCTCATCTCCTCATTTTCCTCCTCTCCAAAGATTGCTCAAAGACTGCAGTGGTTGTGTATTTTTTTTTAATTTTTAATTTTTTATAAACATATATTTTTATCCCCAGGGGTACAGGTCTGTGAATCACCAGGTTTACACACTTCACAGCACACACCAAAGCACATACCCTCCCCAATGTCCATAATCCCACCCCCCTCTCCCAAACCCCCTCCCCCCAGCAACCCTCAGTTTGTTTTGTGAGATTAAGAGTCACTTATGGTTTGTCTCCCTCCCAATTCCATCTTGTTTCATTGATTCTTCTCCTACCCACTTAAGCCCCCATGTTGCATCACCACTTCCTCATATCAGGGAGATCATATGATAGTTGTCTTTCTCTGCTTGACTTATTTCACTAAGCA
>NC_081568.1:129380588-129463589 GCF_022355385.1 Mustela nigripes | reverse complement strand
TATGGTTTGTCTCCCTCCCAATCCCATCTTGTTTCATTGATTCTTCTCCTACCCACTTAAGCCCCCATGTTGCATCACCACTTCCTCATATCAGGGAGATCATATGATAGTTGTCTTTCTCTGCTTGACTTATTTCACTAAGCATGATACGCTCTAGTTCCATCCATGTTGTCGCAAATGGCAAGATTTCATTTCTTTTGATGGCTGCATAGTATTCCATTGTGTATATATACCACATCTTCTTGATCCATTCATCTGTTGATGGACATCTAGGTTCTTTCCATAGTTTGGCTATTGTGGATATTGCTGCTATAAACATTCGGGTGCATGTGCCCCTTTGGATCACTACGTTTGTATCTTTAGGGTAAATACCCAATAGTGCAATTGCTGGGTCATAGGGCAGTTCTATTTTCAACATTTTGAGGAACCTCCATGCTGTTTTCCAGAGTGGCTGCACCAGCTTGCATTCCCACCAAGACGCGTCTGTTACTACATCCTGGGGAAGTCTTCGCTATTGCCCACCCTCACTTCACTCTGGCAAAGTGAGACGTTTTCTCTTTTGTCCTACCAAGCATACTTCTGTTAAAATATTTTCACCTGTTTTGCAGGGGAAGGGCAGATAGAGAGGAAAAGAGAGAATCTTTGGCAGGCTCCAACCCTGAGATCTTGACCTGAGCCAAAATCAAGAGTCAGACGTTTAACCAACTACGCCACCCATGCACCCCATATTGTCACTTTAAAAGAGTTACTTATTTTATGTTTCATCCCACATTGGATGAAAGCTCTTTAAGCATTTGGAACATGTCCTGTTTGTTTGAATCCTCGGCCTCAGGGATTCAAGGTGAACAATAAATGTGTTCTGAGCAAAATGAACATAGCTACGAGTGACCAGAATTTAATTTGCATTCTGGGTCTACCACATATTATTGGGCAGTTTATTTAATTTCTCAGTGCCTCCATTTCCCACTTTGGCAAATACCTACCTACAAGGATGGAAATGAGATTTTATGTATGTGAATTATCCTACCCTATTCTGGGCACAGAATACTGTCACACTGGGCTGCTGCCCCCACCTTTACCCACCTCAGTGTATATCTGAGTTGAGTTACACTACCTTTGAAAACACGTCTCCAGAGTCATAGGAGGAACCAAGAAACTGAGGCAAAAGCCAATATTTGCTGAGTACCTTTCATGTGTCTAGCCTTGTGCTTGACATTTTACATGCTGTTCCCAAGGCTCTTTCTTCCACCTTGGGTGTCTGACTTGATGACTGCCTATAGCTGGGGAATAATAGTGGTTGTTCAATAAAAATTTTAATTTAAATAAACTGAACAGAATCTTTTTACATTGACTCAGAGTTTGAGGACCATTTCTTTCTGCTGTACCTTCCCAGTAATTAAGTTACAGATTTTTCTTGAATAAATACTATTATGCAGACAGATTTATAAGCTGTTACTGCTGAGTGCTTGAAAGAGACTAGTCCTCCATGCTGGAATGAATGAATGTGTCTGGCCCCCAGTTTTTGCCAGCTTTGTGAGTAAAGTATTCAAAGATATAAATTTCTATTTGTAAATCAAAATTTACTATACCTACAACAAGTAGAAGAAATGAAAGACAGAGAGAGATTGAGTCCTATATGTGGATAGATAAATGGAGAGATAAATGTCTCCTCCACTTGATGGCTATTCAGAGCACACTCTAGCCTGGCATCTTAGAATGGCTTATATGTTAAATACTAGGAGAATCAAGTAACTGTAAGGGATTTAAATTGCTATGGAATGTCAATCTTTGCAATGAATTGTTCGCTCAAATAAACTGACAAGGAAATCTTTTAGGAACTAGAACCAGAAGGCATTTTAGATATAAAAGGAAAAACACTACAGTGAGCTCTTGGTTACCGAATACTTTTAAAACAAAGGGAAAGGCAATAAGACATCATTTCCTTGGCTTTGTGCAAATTCAGTCTGTCAGTACCTGGGCAGGACTCTTTCAATCATTTACTACCAGATATAAATTATAATGTATGCTGTTATTCATTGCTTATAGAATATTGTCTCTTAAGAAATGTACACCCCAGGGGCACCTGGGTGGCTCAGTGGGTTAAAGCCTCTGCCTTTGTCTCAGGTCATGATCCCAGGGTCCTGGGATCGAGCCCCACATCAGGCTCTCTGCTCAGCAGGGAGCCTGCTCCCCTTTCTCTCTGCCTGCCTCTCTGCCTACTTGTGATCTCTGTCTGTTAAATAAATGAATAATATTTAAAAAAAAAAAAAAGAAAAGAAATGTACACCCCAAAGGGTAAATATATAATGGTACTCTGCTTATGTTTAATTTCTATGTGTTCATTTATGATTAAGCAATTATTTATAGAATGCTTTGTATGTGACAGATAGTGCTTTATGCACCGGGTATATAACAAAGAACAAGACAACATCTGCTGTCATGGAGTTTACATTCTGAGGGATGGAACTGGGGGCAGATGGAGAAAACATCGCTGTTAAATAAACTAATGAACAAGAAAAATAGTGAGTGAATAGTGCTATGCACAGGGAACATAAGAGTTCCTACAATGGGAATGGGTTTGGCATGCTGAAGGAACAGAGGACAGATGAACACTGCTGGAGAGAAGCGATATGGTAGGATGTGAGATAGAACATCAAACTTGGAAAATCCAGGTACTGAATTTGAGCTTTATTCTCACTGAAATGAGAAACTGCTAAAAGGATTTTAACCTGAATAATGACAGAATCAGAAGGACATTTAAAAATGAATGCAGAGAGGAGGCACAAAGATGGCAGAGGAGTAGGAGACCCTACTTCAACCAGTCCTCTAAACTGAGTTGGATATCTACCAGACCACTCTGAACACCCACAAAATCAGCCTGAGATTTAAGAAGATATACCCAGATCTTTACAAACAGGATATCTCTGGCAATTGGTTTCCAGGTATGAAGTGGGGAGCCATGATTCTGTGGGCAGATATCAGAAGCTAAACAGAAAGGGGAAGAAGTCTCCAGGATCCTGTGCTATCAGAGGGCAAAAGCCTTCAGCGCTGAGGACCAGGCACAGAATCGCAAACTAGTAGTGGGAGGGAAAGGACTTTAGGGCAGCCCCCCAGACTGAAACCTGGAGTTGCAGGGGCACGTGTGCAAACTGGGGCAGCTTGCAGTTTTTAGAAGCACAAAGGGTAGAGACGTGCCTGGACCTGGAAGCGAGGGCTGGGAGTGTTGCTGTGGGGGCACAACCTAGGACACTGTGGTTTTTAGCAGCACAGACAAAAACAGAGTCAGTGTAACCCAGAGGGCTCTCTGGAAAACAGACTGCAATCTCTTTGTTCTGAGACAGACATTTGGATACAGTCAGTTCTGTTCTGACTCTGGGAAGAGATGCAAAAAGCCACCATGGAAAGCACCCAGAGAACAAAGCCCCAAAAAACAGGTTTCCACTGAGCCCATCCCACCACCCCCAAACGGGGTGCAGGGCAACTCTGCCAAACAGGGTTGCCTGAATAACAGAGTGGCAGGCCCCTCCTCCAGAAGACAGGCTGGAAGAACAAAAGGCCAACAAACTTAAGGTCCCTGTAAAACAGGTGCATCTTGCTTCAGTTGTGGTCACTAATTTAGACCCTGCACATTCCCTCAACCACCCCTCAACAGAATGACTAAGAGTAGGAACCCCCAATATAGGAAAAATTCAAAGACTGTGAACTCTGCCACTCAACTAACTAATGGAAATGGATAGAAGCAAAGATGTCAGAAATAGACTTCAGGGTAACAGTTAGGCAGACAATACATAGAATGGAGAAAACCATTAATAGCAACATAGATTCTCTAACGGCAGAAATGAGAGGTGACCTGGCAGAACTTAAAAATGCTGTCAGTGATATTCAATCTAATCTAGATTCTCTAACAGCCAGGGTTAATGAGGCAGAAGAATGAATTAGGGATCTAGAAGACAAACTGATAGAAAAGAAGGGACAGGAGGAGGCCTAGAACAAACAGCTTAAAATCCATAAAACAGAATTAAAGAAATATATGATGCCATGAGATGTTCCAATGTCAGAATGATTGGGATCCCCGAAGGGTGGAGAAAGAAGAGGACCAGAAGATATATTTGAGCAAATTGCAGCTGAGAATTCCCCTAATCTGGGAAATGAAACAAGCATTCATGTCCTAGAGGCAGAGAGGACCCCTCCAAGATCAAGGAAAACAAACCAATGCCCAGCCATGTAATAGTAAAACTTGTAAATCTTAAAACCAAGGAAACCATCTTAAGATCAGTTAGGGTGAAGAGATTCCTTACATACAGAGAAAGGAACATCGGAATAACATCAGACTTGTCCACAGAGACATGGCAAGCCAGAAAGGGCTGGTAAGACATATTCAGGGTACTAAATGAGAAGAACATGCAGCCAAAAATACTTTACCTGGCAAGGCTTTCATTTAGAATGGATAGAGAGATAAAGATCTTCCAAGACCGGCAAAAACTGCAATATGTGACCACTAAGCTGGCCCTGCAAGAAATATGGAGGGGGGGAGGGATCTATAAAAGGAGAAAGGTCCCAAGAGTGGTATAGATAAGAAATTTACAGAGACAATCTATAGAAACAAGGACTTCACAGGCAACAGGATGACAATAAAATCATATCTTTCAATAATCACTCTCAACAGGAACAGCCTAAATGCTCCCATAAAACAGCACAGGGTTGCAGACTGGATAAAAAGACAGGATCCATCTATATGCTGTCTATAGGAGATTCATTCTGAACCTAAAGATACATCCAGACTGAAAGTGAAGGGATGGAGAGCTACATTTCATGCCTACGACCTCAGAAGAACGTTGGGATAGCAACTCTCATATCAGACAAATTCGATTTTAAGCTAAAGACTATAGTGAGAGATACAGGACACTATATCATTCATAAAGGGTCTATCCAACAAAAAGATCTAACAGTTGTAAATACCTATGCCCCCAACGTGGGAGCAGCCAACTACATAAGCCAACTGTTTATCAAAATAGAGACATACTGATAATAATATATTAATTGTAGGAGACCTCAACACTCCACTCTCAGCGACAGACAGATCATCTAAGCAGAAAATTAACAAAGAAACAAGAGCTTTGAATGACACACTGGACCAGATGGACCTCATAGATACATACAGAACATTCCACCCTAAAACAACAGAATACTCATTCTTCTCGAGAGCCCATGGAATTTTCTCCAGAATATACTACATACTAGGTCACAAATCAGGTCTCAACTGATATCAAAAGACTGAGATTATTCCCTGCATATTCTCAGACCACAATGTTGTGAAACTGGAACTCTATCACAAGAAAAAGTTTGGAAGAAATTCAAACACTTGGAAGTTAAAGACCATCCTGCTCAATAATGTTTGGGTCAACCAGGAAATCAAAGAAGAACTTAAACAATTCCTGGAAACCAATGAGAATGAAAACACTTTGGTCCAAAAGCTATGGGATATGACAAAGGCAGTCCAGAGAGGGAAATACAAAAGCCATCTAAGCCTCACTCAAAAAAATAGAAAAATCCCAAATACACAAACTATCTTTACACCTTAAAGAATTGGATAATCAACAAATTAAGTGTATCCTCCTGCATGAGGAGGAAGATAATTAAGATTAGAACAGAGATCAATGAATTAGAAACCCAGAAAGATAGTAGAACACATCAATGAAACTAGAAGCTGGTTCTTTGAAAGAATTAAAAAGATTGACAAACTACTGACCAGACTTATCCAAAAGAAAAAAGACACAAAGTAATAAAATTATAAATGAAAGGGGAGAGATCATGACTAATACCAAGGAAATAGAAATAATCATCAGAAATTATTATCAAAAGCTATATACAAGTAAGTTAAGCAACCTAGAAGAAATGGATGCATTACTGGAAGCCTATAAACTTCCAAGACTGAAACAAGAAGAAATTGAAAACCTAGATAGACCAATAACCAGTAGCAAGATAGAAGTAGTCATCAAAAACCTCCCAAAAAACAAGAATCCAGGGCTTGATGGATTCCCTGGGGAATTCTACCAAACATCCAAAGAAGAAATAATACGTATTCTCCTGAAACTGTTTCAAAAAATAGAAACAGAAGGAAAACTTCCTTATTACCGTGATCCCAAAACCAGGCAAAGACCCCATCAAAAAGGAGAATTTCAGACTAATATCCCTGATGAATATGGATGCCAAAATTCTCAACAAGATCCTAGTTAATAGGATCCAAGAGTACATTAAAAGGATTATCTACCACAACTAGGTGGGATTTATCCCTGGGATGCAAGGGTGGTTCCAGATTTGCAAATCAATTAATGTGATAGAACAAATGAATAAGAGAAGAGGGAAGAACCACATGATCCTCTCAATTGATGCAGAAAAAGCATTTGACAAAATACAACATCCTTTCCCGATTAAAACTCGTCAGGGTATAAGGATGGAGAGAATATTCCATTCTCATGGATCAGAAGAATAAACATTGTTAAAATGTCTATGCTGCCCAGAGCAGTCTATATTTTCAATGCCATCCCAATCAAAATACCATTGTCACTTTTTAAAGTCCTGGAACAAACAATCCTAAAATTTGTATGGAACCAGAAAAGACCCCAAATCACCAAGGAAATATTGCAAAAAGCTGCGGGCTTTTTCAAGCTATTGCCTGATTTCAAGCTATATTACAAAGCTGTCTTCACCAAGAGAGGGTACTGGCACAAAAACAGACATATGGACCAATGGAACAGAATAGAGAGCCCAGATATTGACCCTCAACCCTATGGTCAAATAATCTTTGACAAAGCAAGAAAAAATATCCAGTGGAATAAAGACAATCTCAGGGCACGTGGGTGGCTCAGTGGGTTAAGCCTCTGCCTTCAGTCTAGGTTATGATCTCAGAGTCCTGGGATTAAGCCCTGCATCAAAAACTGATGATGTTCTGCACAGTGACTAACATAACATAATAAAAATAAAAAAGAAAAAGAAGAAAAATAAGGGTGAAGAATAGATTCCAGTGAGTCAAGAGCAGAAAGATGTCCAGGTAGAAGGATTCTGAGTTGTAAAAAACATGATGGTAGCATACACTATGGCAAACTAGTGAAGATGGAATCAGTGGAAAGAGCCTACACATGATCGAGTTTTACTTCTGTTTATTAATACATCATGAAACTTTTCAAAACAAAATTTTAGGCATGGGAACAAATTCCCATGAGAAAGTACTCCAAACCTGCCAGGAGGTGACAAAAGAAGTAAAGTATCTTCGTCTTTTTGACATTTAAATATTAAATGTAGGCCAAGCACTGTGTTTATGGTTTATCTCATTCAATTCTCATTATAATCATATGAATTGACATTATAATTAGTCCTATTTTATGAGAGAAGGAAACTGAGGTTTGGAGGTCTGAGGTCATACAGCTACTAAAAGGTTTCGTGGGAACTTGTAATCCAGGCCAGCTTCTACCAAAGCAGGTAAATTTATACCTTAACTACAAATTTAAACTGCTTTTTAAAAATGAAGTATATAAGTGATTTGCTATAAATATCTAGAACATTTTCTTCCTTTCCATCATAATTTTATCAAGGACTCTATATTTTACCATGGGATAAACATCAGGGTCAGGAGCACATAACTTGAGTCTACAGCTCTAACTGTGGAATGGGATTATAACAAGGAGGACCAAGGGGCTGCCAGATGGATCGTACATTTCTCTTACTACCTCATCAAGCACTTACAGGATAGTCTTCTTTAGCCTGAGACTTGCTGAACAACCTACTTTGTGTTCTGATTTTAAAATTCTATTGATTCTATTTCAGTGCTTCAACCCCAGTGTAGCCCCTCTCCTACAGCCTTTTTTAATACCCTTGTTCAGGCCCTTATCACCCGGTCCCTCATTAAAATACTTTTGGTGGTGCTTTATGGTTTACAGATCATCTTTACACATTATTACCTCAACTCCTATAACAATGTGATATAGATAGCAATACATTTTGTTGGTTTGTTGATAAACGTATCTTCCCACATTTTAACATATTTGCAAGTGAAATAGGTTTGTCACTCTGTGGCAACTTACAGTTGTTATTGGCCAGAGAGCAGTCGTAGTGCATTCGTCATGGACTATGTTAGCTCAGTCTGACATATTTTTCCTGGTGGTATGAATGGAATTCACTGTTCTTGACTGCTAGCTCCTAACAGAAAGCCTAAGGAAGGAATATGAGCCTTGATTATTATCTGAAAACCTCTATTAAACACCCTGAGACTTTTTTCCATAAACAAAATTTTCAGAATGAAAGGGGCTTGAAAAAAATTGCAGTGACTCTAGTGGAGCACTCTTTACCCAAATGCATATGACGGCACAAAAGATAACATATAGATAAAACAGAGGTGCAGACTCTGAATCACAAGAGTGATCCAGAAGAGTTTCTCTATGAATGTGAAGTTTTAGGAACATCTCAACCCACAGATTCCTAAACTTCCCTGGTTCACTGCATTTCTAGGGTCTCAGCTCGTTTTCACAGCACAAGGCCAAAAGAAATATCTAACAGTTGTATTTATTAAATACTTAGGTCCAACAATTTAGTAGCCATTTGGAAATCTGAAAAAATAATAATTAGTTTCATTCTATAAAAAAAAAAAGATTTTATTTATTTATTTGACAGACAGATCACAAGTAGGCAGAGAGTCAGGCAGAGAAAGGGTGGGGGGATAAGCAGGCTCCCCACTGAGCTGGGAGCCCGAGGCGGAGCTCGATCCCAGGACCCTGAGATCATGACCTGAGCGGAAGGCCGAGGCTCAACCCACTGAGACAACCAGGCGCCCCAATTTTGTTTCACTCTTAAATAACTAGAATTACTTTCTAATGTGGCAGGTATGCTTTTGGGCACTGCACAACTCTCAATTCTATTCCATATTATTTTGCATTATTTGCTTTTTTATGACTATAATTGGCATATATTATTTTCAAGTGTACAACATAATGATTTGATATTTTTATATATTACAAAATGATCATGACAATAAGTCTAGTTAACAACCATCAACATAGTTGTAATTTTCTTCCTTGTGATGAGGACTTTAAAGATCTACTCTCTAAGCAAACTTTCAAATATCAAATATAGCATTATTAACTATAGTGACCACATTGTACATTAAATCCCCATGATTTATCTATTTCATAACTGGAAGTTCAGTATTTGTTTTTTTCTCACAGCAACTGCCAATACTCCAGCTTCACAAAATACTGAAAGGAATGTAGAATGTAGTCTGACCTAATGTTAAAATTATGAATAACCTCAAGCTCGTTGTTGGCACCAGGAATAACAGATGTCCAAGGATCACTGTGTTTCCCATGAAAATATAAAATATCCTGCTGTAAGTTTCTTGAGGTGGCTTGGTGCATATTTTGGGAACCATGGCTTTAACCATCCATCTGGCTCATAGTTCACTTTTATAAATGCTCAAGAGTAATATACAATAAAAATGAGAACAATATCTAAATAACTATACAGGAGCAATTCAATATGCATAAGATAATATTCCAAAATGATAAATCATTTTGTTATAGTTCTACTGATAGGAATTTTTCTCTTTTGGGGGGTACATAACTACTTCTTATAACTGATGGCATCTTAGATTTTATTTTATAGATGAAGGTAATCGGGTATTAGATTCTGAATTCATCTCTTGCCTCTAGGCACTTCATTGCCAGACCAGTTGCCCCAACTTATCATTTCATTATGTCACTTCCCCTTATCAAAATATTCCATAATCTGTCTTTGCCTGTACTACAAAATCGAGGCTTCTCAATGTGACTAAGTAATGCTCTCTGCAGTGTATTTTAATGTAACTACTTTTGTAGCCTTAGTTTTTACTTTCAGGGCCAGGAGACTCTCAGCCTGCATCTTCTATTAATTGGGAAAGCACTTTGCCACTCTACACCTCAGCTTCTCCACCTATAAAATGAGAGTTTGGATTAGATTAGTGGCTTTTTGAAAAAAAAAAGAAAAAATTGGGAGACTGACATAGCGTTACCAGAGTTTTAGTCTATGATTAACTCTGATATTCATAAAGTCTATCTTAATATTGTGTTGAAGGTAAAGTGAATTATAACAACATAAATAACAAGAAAAAACTGAATAAAATTATATAAAAAATTCAGTTTGTTAACCTTTATTGTTTTCATTTAACTCTGGACTTTGTAGACTGTTGAGTACTGATTCTTAGATCAGCATCTGAGACCAATGGATGACTCCTACTACTCAAATTGAAGCCTTTGCCTAGGGCATCATATCACCTGGAAGCTTGCTGGAAATGCTGAATTCAGAGACTGCATTTTAAAATGACCCCCACGTGATTCATATACACATTAAAGTGTGAGAAGCCTTAGACCAGATGCTATCTAGCAGGAACATTCTCTGTTATCTACGATTCTCTTGTATGGGCTTGGCACAGCTGTCATACCATAACTTGCCCTGTGACTTGCATCAAACTAACCTTGTACTTTTCTTCCATGTTTCTTGTCGGTTGGCCACCTCCTTGTGGCCATGCCCTCTTACCTGTTCTTCAATGGCTGGCTCAGGTTTCATCTTTGCTCCTCTATCCTTCAGCTCTGTGTGACATCAGGCAAGTTGATTTTTCCGATTCAAGTCACAGTTTCCTCAGCAATGAAATGGGGATAATATATATTTCATAAGGCTGGTGAAAGGTTAAATGAGCAAATATTTGAAAAATCTGCACCACAGTGATAGATATCATAGGCTCTCAATAAGGAGTGGCTGTAACTGTTGCTGTCTCTGTTCTTACTACAACAGTAATACTAATCTACCAAACACACTAAATTCCTTGCCCCATGGGACTTACTTCTTAATAGGTGCTGCCGAATACTGTAGTCATATCTGATTTGCCAGGCAGTTGCTCAGCAGCTCAGTGGGTCCCAAAGATTGCCAGAAAGCTAGCTGTGAGATTATTGTATGTTTATGATATTTACCATATTATGTGGTACACCATGGCTATTTATGTATTTTCTCACTTTTCAAATTTTTGAGTGCCTTGCTTCTATGTATAGTCTCTTGGCATTGACGCATAGTAGGGATGCTTAGTGGATGTGAGAATTTTAGGAAGCCTCTCAGCTCTCTATCCTTCCAGTGGAAGGCTGTGGTGGTCAGGGCTGCTCAAGCAGCCATCTTAGAAAAAGGTGTTCCTAGTTCCAGTCCGACACTGTTCTCTGAGTTATGCTGTGTGTCCCAGCTATTTAATTTGGATATCTGTATTTCTAGCCTTGTTATCTTTAAATTGCTGTGTCATTGACTCTGACAGTTTCAGGGAAAAACTTCTAGCTAGAAAAAAACAATGCCAACCACAGGCTGGTCCCAAGTGCATAGGTTTTTGTATATCACATATTATTACAACATACATTCATTTTCTCTGGCTTTCTGACATGGCCTTTCTTGTAGTGTCAGATCACTATCGATCCTGGAAACTTTTGGCTTAAATATAAAAACTATCTCTAAAGCAATTTCAGGAAAATAAAGAACTGCCTTATGATTCCTTTTGGCCTTGTCTGCCCCAAGATCTGATACCCATTCTTTTTCAATTAAATCTCCAGATGCGTTTTGGCATATATAATGTTAAAACAATTTATCTTTCTACCACCCTCTTTGGTAAGGTCCAGGCTGCTACTTTCATGAATCAATTCCTGAAACCAGGTCAGCAGGAGCAGAGAGGCTTGGAAACCACAATTCACTGGAACAGCCTAAAATCACCTCTCCAGCTGCAGTTGCCTTCCTCATTTCTGTCTCATCACCGATGTGCTGATATGCTTCTCTCTAACAAACCCCAGTAAAGCTGCATCCCTTACTAAAAAACACCCATGTTCTCTATATCCTCAAATCCACCATCTAAATCCAAGATGCTTGGGGAGATCATTAATTCAGACATTTGACTGAACAGAGCCCTTTATCCTGTTTTCCCCCAAATAGCAAGCTATGCTAAGTGCTGGGTAGGAAAACTCAATAACTCATGGCAAATGCATTCATTTGACTTTTAAATTTCAATCACCAGGGTAAAGGGTCAAAAAAGGCCGTAAGAGAAATTCTTGCAGAAGAAAATCCCCCTGTTGCCCTGCAGCCAGTCATCTTCAGGCTGAATAAATCATTACATTCTGTGGAACGTCAGCACTGGCTGTAATCAGAGTCCTGAAGAGAAGGGCTTTTCTTTAGGGCTTCTATTGATTTTGGTCAGCCTGACAGATGAACAGCCTTTTCAAAACAGCAAGATTCATTAAAGAGTCATTCCTTCGCATACACTTGGTGCTGGCTGGTCCCACTGCGGGAATGAGGAATTGCTCCCCATCTGCAGCACACACACACCTCCCAGTCCCCTCCAATGTCACCTGTGGTGGCTGTGCACACCCTCCTACTTTACTCCTTTTGTCAAGATACCACAATATTTAAAGGACAAGGAGGGTGTAGACTTTGACTCTAATCTGTAGCAAAAGGACAAAGGAGAAAGTCCTGCCTTTTGCCTCTCTCAAATGGCACCACTTCCCTTTCATCATCTGTCTTCCCAGGCCACCTGTACACTTGAGCTCACCACCGTCCCCCCAGGGCTCTGAGACTCCCACACCTGCACCCAGCCCCTTATCTATTATGCGCCAGGCTCCTTCCTACAGTACATCTAATGACAATATGCCCCTACCCACATCATACCCCTATGTTCTAGTTCTATGTTAGCACTAATGCTAAAATAGTATTCTGATTTATTCATGAAGGTTGAGAACAAGAGATAGCAGCCCATGGGTTTGGAAGGTCCTTCCACCTTCCCCTGCTTCTGCACACCCTGAACCTCATGAGGGCCTTTACCATGACAACAGCTTCACTGTGCTCACACTGAAGGTGACAGGGGAGAGATCATATACTTTCTTCTGCTCAGGCACAATGTCCCTGTGGAAATGAAGACTGTCCATAAGACTCTCAAAGTGTGTCCATGTGATTCTGGCGTGGAGGGAGGTTGGAGGTGGAGGAGGATCCTATAACGAGTGAAGTGAAAAATTCAAGAACAGGAAGACTGAATACTTTTCCAGCTTTGAACTCCTCCCTTGACAATTATTTTTCACTAGGACACAAAACCAGGCAAGTTAAACACAACACTATTGTTTCTGTACCACATGTATTTCACTTAATCTTCAGGACAACCCTATGAAGTTGGTATGTTACTAACTCTCTTTTTTCAGATGAGGAAACAGGTTTCAAAAGGCTAGTAACTCAGTCACAGTCACCCAGCAACTCTGACACATAGCAAAGATCTTAGTCCAATTTTAGATGGCTTCCTTCACAGGAGCCACTGGAATGAATGTTACAAACATGGGGAAACTGAGAATCCACAGAGGAGCTATTCTGACAACAACGAACTACAGACTGGGGAATGATAAAAATCTGCAGACTGGCTAACCAACTTGGAGGATTAGTCTGTACACAAGGACTAAAAAGTAAGAAAGTGGAAGAAATGAGAATTTTCCATTGTTAGGGGAGAGATGAAGAAAAGAATCAACTGGTCACATAATCTGCCCTGTACTCTTTTCCTTGTCTCTGTTACTTATTCACAGTGACCAGCTGGGCAAAAACCCCAGGTCATTGATTGTCTTCAATACCTGCTGGGACTCTATACACAACTTCTGGCCACAAACATAAGCAGCATTTGGATTGGTCACTCCCTGCTTCAGAATGCTCTTATTTATCCTGACCTTTCTGCATTCTGGGGTTATCTTGGTGTTTCCCACTGTTTGGATCTGGCTTCTGGATTTTACTCAGACTTCACTTCCCAGATGCCTGATAAAATCTCTACTGGGAGCACCACTTATCCTCAAACTCAGTACTGACAAGCTAAACTAGCATCATTCTCAAATAACTTCTGACACCCGTTTCTCCAGTTGACTAGATTTGAAAACACAATTATCTTTGATGCCTCATTCTCTTCCACAGAATTCATCCAATAACCAATTGGTGCAACTTACAAAATGTCTCTTTAATCCACTGTCTCTCAAATATCAGGGCCAACATTTCTAGTTCATGCCCTCATTTTATTCTTCAGACAATTATCACTGGCTCCTCTCATCTCTTGTCTTTCAGTCACTCCCACCTCTTCCTTGTCTTCCATCCTGGACCATATCGTTCTTGGGCGGCTCTAATCATTGTACTTTTCTTCATAAAAATGTTTAATGGTCTTCCACTGCTGAATCAGGTGCGTGTTCATCAGCATGGTTTCAGAGCCCCCAAAATAGCTTCATAGGAGGGGACATCTACAAATCTTCCTCCCCAGAAGCCAGTTCTTTTGTAGTAAGTGCCTTTAAGATTGCTTGTGGGAACTCCCTACTCACTAATTCATTTGGTTTGGTTGGCACTGATCCCTCTTTTTGGCTCTAGACGTGGACAAATGACATACCCTCTAAGACACAGTAATTGGTTCAGGGAGAGGCAGAAATGACTTAAATCAGAGCAATGAGTCTCTATTCTGAGGCTTTTGCCTAAACATTTGAGAAAGAAGCTCATTTTCTGTGGAAACTGTTAGGTGTAACAATGATAAAAGATCGGAGCTGCCAGGAGTTAACAAGTATAACATGATAATGAAGCCAGCAGAGAGAAGAGAGGTGAAGTTTGGAGAGCAAGATGGGAGTCCCTGGATCCGGCTCTACTGAAGCGAGAGCATCCCTGGTCTTTCCAGGGAAGTGGGCCATTGTGTGCCTTTCCGAGCTTTGTTCAGTTTTACTTGCACTGCAGTGACCTTTCATCTAAAGAATTCTGACCAATGCAGCCTCCATTTATCTTTTTGAACGTCTCCTCCTAGCCTTCTACAATTATGTTAAACTATTTGCTCTTGTCTTAAAGCATAATGATTTTACACATTTCTGCTTTTGCTCCTGGTGCTCTATCTGGAACACAGTCTGCAGCCATCTCCACCAGCCTGATCTTTTAAGGTCTCTTTCAAATGTTAACTTCCATCTGATGGAAAGGATAGGGAAGCTTATCCTTCCTACTTTATACCTGGCTTTTGTTTCTTCCAGGAGATAGGCATTTTCACTGTTACTTTCTTAACCACACAAGCCACTGTAAATTATCATTCTGCAGCATAAAAACACTTTAGTTGGAACCTGTGGGAAGCAGCAGTACTTCTGCTTATAGGAGGGCATTTTATTTACTTTAATATTGGTTGCTTCCTTTTACATAGAGAATTTGTTGTTCTTTTTTTGGTTTCCTTACCATGTTAGTGTTTGTTTTCCCCCCCCTCAAATTCAAAGTTGTAGATTTATTTCACTAATAATATCAGTATTTCTGAGGCTTTTGTATTTTGTTCTTTGGAGTACTGCAATTCTTTGAGCCTTGTTGGTTTTACTACGGCACTATTTGAAAGGAATGTTCACTTGCAATTTGGTGTTTATATAACACCTGCCAGTTGATCTTCTAAATAATTTTCAGATCTTCTATGGAAGAGGAAAATAACTACATTATAGTCTGACTGAAGAGGGGCTCTTTCTATAAATGCTAGCTGGAGTGGTTAAACATGAAAAATATAATCCAGTACCTCAAGTCGCTTTTCTGTGTGATGCCACAGACCCACTTTTTGCCCCTTAAGTTAAAATAGTTACTTTGATGTCACATAAACACAACCTATGGAATCAGACTTTGAATTCAAAGAAATCCTAGGACTGAAATCCAGACTTTCTTTTCCCCCTTAATGCCATAGGCTACATCTTCTTGAAGAGCTGCTTTACTGTTAAGCAGGAAAAAAGAATCAGAGAATGTATATTTGTCTTGGTAAGCAGCTTAGAAAAGAAACTCTACATAGTCTATGCCCTTTTTCACATTCCACTCATAATATCATTGTGAAATGTTTTTCTTACTGACACTGAAGCATAGGGAACTTCTAAGTTTAGGGTCTATATGTATGTAATGTGAATTTCTGAACTAAAATATTTACTGTTTCTACCTGATTTCATAAGCAACACATATTCACTGCTAAAAAATCAAGATCCACAATGAAATACTATTTTATCACTACTTTTTGGACAAAATTTAAGAAACTTTTGGCATTCTGTGTATTGGAGAAGATGTAAAGCAACAGCATATTTCATATGTTGCAACTAGGAGTGTAAACTGGTTCAACTACTTTGGAAAATAATTTGGCATTATCCTGTATAGTTGAACATTCACATACCCTGTGGCATGAAACTATACTCCTTAGTATTTACCCAAAGGAACATGCACCAGGAGTTTTATAAAAGAATGTTTACAGCAATGTTGTAATGGCAATAACCAAACAAAAACTGGAAACAACCAAAATGCTCAGAAACAGGGAAATGTACACATTAAGTATAGAATATTATGCAACAGTGAAAATAAATGAAATTGAATGAAAATGAATGAATTGTAACTTTAGGCATAGTATATATGAATCTTGGAAACATACTATTAAATGAGAAAAGCAAATTTTAGATTATATACATCATGATGCCCTTTTAGCAAAGTTCAAAAACAATTAAATAAATATTTTGATCAAGCATATATTCATATACGGAATAAGAAAGCAAGATAATGGTAAACCCTGATTTTAGGAAAATGGTTATTTCTGTCAGGAAGGCAAGAGCATGCTATGGGGAGGAAGACATGGGAGATTCAAATCATTGTTAATGTTCTAATTCTTGGATTGTGTCGTGGTTTGTGGGTATTACCAAGAAATAAAAGAAAATGAAAGAGAGGGGTGCCTGGGTGGCTCAGTAGGTTAAAGCCTCTGCCTTCGGCTCAGGTCATGATCCAGGGTCCTGGGATCGAGCCCCACATTGGGCTCTCTGCTCAGCCGGGAGCCTGCCTCTCTGCCTAGTTGTGATCTCTGTCTGTCAAATAAATAAATAAAATCTTAAAAAAAAAAGACAGAAAATGAAAGAGAGCTATGAATGGACCAATGATGGCAGTATGCCATTAACGAAGATTAAATTTAAAGTGAATCCAATTCTATGCATTGAAGTCCAGAGTTAAAAAACAAAGGAAAACAAATAAATACAAAGATAAAAAGAAAGGACACATCACCTGAAATTTTTCATTTTTAGATAGTGAAAAACTCATCTATAGTGGCTTAAGCAAGGAACAGATTCCTTATCTCTTGCTGCGCTGACATTCTTACTGTATAGGATTTTCATTTTCATGAAAGTCTAAAAGACAAAGGAGCATGTTGACCAAGGCCGTCCTCTTTAAAAGGATTCCCCAAAGCCTCTTCAGCTTCTATTGGAACATTCATTTACTTTTTATCTCTATTTTTACTGCTTCTGCTGCTTCTAACTACCTTCTCTCTACTTTCCCTCTCTTTTCTACATCATTTCTATTTCATTCCTCCTGAGTATCTATGACTTCGGTGTCTTACCTTCCCTCTGTGCGCTTCACTTTGCTCCCCAAATGAATGGTTCGTTCTAATGCCGTAAGTGCAGAACTCCTTGAGAAAGATCTATTTAGCCAAAGCTCACATGTTGTCCCCTAAAGTGTCCCCAGCCAGTGGGTTTGATTGGTTACTTTGGTTCATTCTCCTGGGGCCATATAAAACAGTGAGGCCCCATTAGGCATGATCTCTTCTGAAAAAGATTGTAAAGCAGACAGTCTAAAGCTTGACCCATCAAAGACAAGCCAGCTATAATGTATAGCTGATATATGGTCCGCAGTATAGCCTACAAGAGCATATATAAATGGTAAAGAAGAGGAAGGATTTCTACAACCTTATGATAATGGGAAATGTTACAATCTCTTTTTAGAGAAATGTGTAAAGGATTCTTGAGGGAGATTATTTTTTTGAAAGAGGAAAAGAAAGGATGAGTCTCACATATTATTATTGGATTTATCCCTCTTCAAATATCTTTACTGTCATTTCTTTTTTTTTTAACAAGACTATATATATATTTTTTTATTTTATATTTTTTAATTAACATATAATGTATTATTAGCCCCAGGGATACAGGTCTGTGAATCGCCAGGTTTACATACTTCACAGTTTACTGTCATTTCTATGGGACACTGGAGAGGAGAAATAAATACAGGTTTTCAGTCATCTTCCTAAATCGAACCTGGCTTCTGCATTTTGATGAGCTTAGTTCATTTCAACATCAGTTGCATCCTTGACAGCAATATATTTTCACAAAATAACCCTTCTTACTGGTCTGGTAACACACTGAACAAGAAACTTTAAAAGAGGTAAATTTTGGGAAAGGCAAAGTCTGAACACTACTGCAGGCAACTGAGTCAATGGGCTAATTTGTGGTTTCATTACATGAGGAAGAACTCATCCTCCGGAAACTTTGCTGTGACTGATCATCAATGGGTTTTTCGAGATATATGTTGCACCTGCGAAAGAAATTAAGACTAATTTCTAGATGGCTGAATCATATTTTCAGGATGGGCTGAAGTGGGTAAAAAAAGATCTAGAAACTCAGCGCAGGTAGGCCAGCAAGTAGCATTTGTTGTCTTGTTAATTATGTTATCGGCTTTTGTTTTTTGTTTTGTTTTGTTTTTAAGTAGCAGTTGATATAAATGGCATCATAACACAACCACAGAACAAGCAGGAGCAAAATCCTCAAAACAAAAAATTCGTAGTAAATTCTCCTCATCTCTTACTGACATTCTTCTTTTCCTCAGTGATATAATAGGCTGTAAAAATCATTAACACTTGCTCAGCTGGTTTCTGCTCTAAAAGATAGGATATATTATTTGCAGGGCAGTTCCAAGATGATATTTAGCCTTTGGCTGTGGGATGGGAATTTAATCTGAGCAAGGACAGTAACCCATTTGAGATTTAAATACGTGATCGTGCCTCTAGTCCATGGACCCTAGATGGGGAAAAATCAACAGGCCACCAGAAAGTACTTATCTACTTAAATATTTATTTACTATTTTCTTTTTTAAAAAATATTTTATTTATTTATTTGACAGACAGAGATCACAAGTAGGCAGAGAGGCAGGTAGAGAGAGGAATGGAAGCAGGCTCCCTGCTGAGCAGAGAGCCCAATGCAGGACTCCATCCCAGGACCCTGAGATCATGACCTGAGCCGAAGGCAGAGACTTAACCCACTGAACCACCCAGGTGCCCCAATATTTATTTCCTATTTTCTGTAGTGTGTTCAGTATTATGGCATGTGTTAAGGATGGAGGAGTGGAATGGGATCAGCAAACAAAAAGTAGAAACACCATTTATTAACTATCAATCTAGTTAGCTAGATAAGATAGATAATACTGAAGCAAATTGTAAGGTGGAATGCCAGTGATTCTCAACCTTAACTATACATTGGAATTACCTGGGGAGCTTTAAAAAATTACCAGTGTTGATATTCATTATGCAGTGTACTTAGTATACAGTAAAGTATTTGTCCGGTGAGGACTGCAAGTCCTAGTGCTTGTTTTTAACATTAGCAGCACATTTAGAGTCACCAGGAGACTTTAAAAAGTCTTGCACCCAGCTCAAAAACATGAGAATCTCTGGGGATAGAACCCAGCCATTAGTACCTCTTAAAGTTCCTGAAGGTTGAGAACAATATCTTTAGAGAAATTCATAGCAAAGGGAAAAAAATTATGTCTGGTGCAGTCAAGAAAATCCCATAAAGAAGGGCATAGATATATTTGGCACAGAAGAAGAGGGTAGAGTTTCATGTGGTGATAAACATGAGCAAAAACAAAGAGCTGGGACAGAGGCCAGTGGGAGCCCAGAACACAAGCTACACAACAGTAGGATGTTCCTGTTTGAGAAGAGTAAAAATAAATTTGCAAAGACAAGGTCAATTATAAGAGGGGTTTAACAGTCACACTGCACACCTATTAGAATAAAGAAAACCCCAAACATTGGCAACACCAAATCCTGGTGAGGATGTGGAACAAGAGGAACTCTAATTCACTGGTGGTAGGAATGCATATTGGATCAGCCACTTTGGAAACAATTTGGGTGGTTTCTTACAAAAAACCAACCAGCCAACCAGCCATATATTTGTCATACATTTCAGCAACTGCACTCCTTGGGATGTACCCAAATGAGATGAAAACTTACGTCCAAACAAAGCCTACACACAGATGTTTACAGCAGCTTTATTCAAAATTGTGAAAACTTGGAAGTAACCAAGATGTCCCTTAATAAGTGAATGGATAAATAAACTGTGGCACATCCAGACAATGGAATATATTATTCAGCATTAAAAAGTACAAAAAGACATGGAGAAAACTTGAATGCCCATTACTAAGTGAAAAAAGCCAATTTGGAAAGGTTGCATGATGTATTATTCCAACTTTATGACATTCTGGAAAAGGAAAAACTATGGAGAAGGTAAAAGGATCAGTGGTAGCCTGGAATTAGGGAAGAGGCAGGGGAAAAATAAGCAGGAAACAGAAGATTTTTAGGGCAGTGAAACTACTTTATATCCCACTACAATGGTGGATATACATAATTGTACATTTGTGGATACATTCTTTGGAATGTGTGAGGAATGTGCAAATCAAGAGTGAACCTTCTATGGACTTTGGGTGATAATGTGTCAATGTTAACAAATCACCAGTTTGGTGCAGATTGTTGATAGTGGAGGAGGCTGTGCATGTGTGAGGTCAAGGAATGTATAGGATCTCTTTATAATTTCTGAATTTTGCTATGAGCCTAAAACTACTCAAAAAAAAATAGTCTATTTTTTGGGACGCCTGGGTAGTTCAGTCAGTTAAGTGTCTGCCTTCTGCTTAGGTTATGATCCCAGAGTACTAGGATCGAGTGCCACATGGGGACCCTTGCTCAGAGGGGAGCCTGCTTCTCCTTCTGCCTGCAGCTCCCCCTGCTTCTGCGCTCTCTCTGTTAAATAAATAAAGTGTTTAAAAATAAATAAGTAAATAAAGAAATAATAGTCTATTTTTTTAAATTGGAGAGGAAATTCAGGATGTGGAGTTAAAGGTTTGGATTAGAGGCAGCAGGGTGCTCTTATATCTCCTGACCTGGGAACAATGTGGTAAAAGCAATGTTTTAAGAATACTTTTGGGATGCCTGGGTGGGTCAGTCTGCCTTTGGCTCAGATCATGGTTCTGAGGGTCCTGGGATCGAGACCCACGTAGGGCTCCCCACTCAGGGGGGAGTCTGCTCCTCTCTCTCTCTGACAAATAAAACCTTTTTATTATTTTTTAAAATACTTCTGTCACAGTGTATAGAGTGGATCAAAACAGCAAGACACTAAAGAAACAATATAAGAAGCAAAATGATGAGAGAGGGTTGAAGATTTGGTGATGATCTGAGACTCAATGGGAAGGAAGTTTTAATACTGACATCTCCTCATCCTGAGCCCGGTGGTTCTCTTTTCATTACATGATAAAGAAAAGTGGTGTTGAAATTACTAAAAAAGAAGGGGGCAAGTATGAAAGAAGAGTTGAAATGTGTACTAGGCTCTGAAAAATCTGTGCTTCAGAATGAGGCTAGAAGGCAGCATATGGGAAGCACTTGAGTACATTAAAAAGCCACCATGTGAATTATTTTAAAAATCTAATTTGCAAAGGCCATTGGCATTGCTTGGGTGCATTTGTGAATCAGGCAGTCGCTAAGTCATCTTGAATAGTTAAAGCTATAATTTCCATGAAAGGGCTCAAAATATTAAAACATTAATTGAAAAAGAGCACTTTGAAAATCCTGTTTGTGGAGTTCATTCAGCTGGGCAGGATAGGGTCAAGCTAGTTTTTCATCTGCAGGGTAGGCTAAGCCTTTTTGCATGATTGCCCTGGAAAACAAATCTTTCATATTGTAAATGAATGACTCCTTGGTCTGTTTGCTTTATTAAAGTCTACTGAAGTCCTTTTTATTTATGATGCTCTCAGTTTCTACTAAACTCTCAAACTTGAATATAAAATGTCCCATGTTATTTCATCTGCTAGCTATTGTTTATCCCCTCGTCTCATGAAGCCAGGGCTGGCAGACTCAGTGTTTATTATAATGGCCGTAAAGTGTCTGTGGCATCTGTGATGGGGATAGCTTGGCAGGACAGGGGTCTGCTGTTCCCTGCTCTTCTCCTGTGGGCTGGCAGGGGGGCACAGATGCTCCCCAAGCACTCCCTCCCCAACAGCTCCTGCCAAACCTTAGATCACCTTTACAGAACAGAGGGTAACTCAATGTCAGCAACTCACATAGGCTAATCTTTCCTCTGAGGCAGCTGACAAAAGCTGCTAAGAACAGAAGATTGACTCTGGGCTCCCTCTTTGAAGGTCTTTGCTGTTTCAAGGTCAGGTAGGTAACGCACATAGTGTCTTAATTAGAACAGATGCTACAAAGTCTGGAAGGGAATGGAAAAAAAAAAATAAAAGGAAAGACCTGTATGCCTCTTCTAGTCCAAGTACTTTACATTAGCATAGTTTATTCTCTTACCATGTTAGGAGAGAAGCAACATTATTTCCTTCATTTTACAGGTGAAAAAAATGAAGGTATAAGGAAATAAAGTAACCAACAGGTAGGCATGCCGGTAAGTTATCAGTAACTGGCAGAATAGGGGGGGTTAATCTAGAGCTATCCAATTTCAGATCCTGAAATTTTCATTCCACTAATTCTTGTCTTGGTTCTGTTACCAGGCCTGTCTGGACCTGCCCATGCTCTGTGCCTCTTGTCTGTGTGACCCATTCCTGCATTACTTCTGAGGTCCTTGCCTGAATGGCAGAACCCAAGGACTCACCCATGGAAAGTTACTCCTAGACTGCAGGTCAGCTGCAAAGTCCTCATTCTTGTCACACACATGGATTTTTGTCAGTGGTAGGATTAATTTAGCTCATTAAGCACCTTCCCATTAGGCTTGTGGCTTAAGTGAGGTGTCAAAATTTGATGACTAATATTTTATGAATTACAGTGATGTGCTACTTCTTTGATCCCTTTTCATAGACCATGTTATGGCCATCTGGACACTTCCTTCTCTTGGAGTTTTTGGGATGGCAGCCAAAGCAAGTACAGAATGCTGAACAGATCAATATAGTTAAGCACATTAACATAATCCACAGACATTAAAACGTCAATACCTCATTCCCCTGACAAAACTTCTATCAAACAGAAGGCTCAATGGCACAATAGATAGATTCATTAGGCTTTCACCTCTGGGAATGGGTTTCAACACAGCCTAGGTCACTTGAAAAAGATGAATTTCATGGTGTTAACTTTGCCAAACTTTAGTTATTGGCATTTGGGCTCCAGTCACAATCCAATCATGTTGGCAGCTTTCCTTACCAAAGAGGTATTCTCCACACTTGTCTCATCAAACACAGGAATTCATTTAAGCTTTGTGTGGCTAGCATCCTGTTCTATTAAAAAAAACTTGCAAACATTAGACTGTGAAGCTTCACACATAACTGTATCAGTATGTTAAGCCAAGACATGAAAAATTTTAAAACTCAATGAATATTTCTCTGGCCTTAATCTGTGTGCAGAGCACAGATCTAAGTGCCGGAGGTGGAACAGGGCTCTACAACAGACTAGAGGCTTCCTCTTTATGTTGTAGGCAGGGAGACGGACAAGCAAATATATACATAAACTGAATTCAGGTAACTGTAGATGCTATGAAGAAAGCAGATCTGAAAATGTAAAGTAGAGTGGTGAGGGCAGGGCTTGCTAAAAAGCTGAATCCAATATGTGGAGAAAGGGAGAAAGGAGTAAGGAAGAAGATCAGAAGTTGTGGAAGAGGCATTCTAGGTGGAATAGGAAGTATGATGCCCTGAGGTGAGAATGAGCTTAATTCATGTGAGGAACAGAAACAAGGCCAATGAGGACCTGAAAGTCAAGCTGAAGCTGACATGGGGCTTGATCACGCAGAGCCTTCCTAGACATGATGAAAGACAGAGGGAGTCGTGGAGGGTTTAAAGGAGGAAGTGACATAATCTTTTTATTATTTCATTTTTTAATATTTATATCATAATTAATCATGATTCATGTTTTAGATAAAAATCGTTCTGGCTAGGCAGTTGTTCTCAGCATAGAGTGATTTTGTTGCCCCCTCAAGCAACATTTGTTAATGTGTAGAGATACTTTTTGGTCATCACAAGGGGGGAGCCCTATTAACATCCAGTGGGATGCCGCTAAACATCCAATAATGCCCAGGATAACCCCCACGACACACAGCTAGTCTGAAATATCAGTAGTGCTGAGGTTGAGAATCCCTAAGCTATGTATGGTTTGGAGAATAGATTATTCAAGAAGGGGGAAGAGTGGAAGCAGAAGGGTGGGATAGTAACTGATGAGAAATTATGGTTATTTGGACTAGAATATCAACAGGAGTGTTGGAGATAGGTAAAGTGACTAAGGATATATTTTGGAGATAAAGTTGAGAGGACCTGCTGATAAAATTGGCTGTAGGAAGTAAAGGAAAAATGAGTCAAGGATGCCTCCCATGTTTTCACTCTGAACAACTGGGTAAACAATGCTGTCACTTACCAAGATGGGCCAGATAGACAAGGGATAGTTTGAGAGGGGAAAGGTCAGGAATTTTATTTTGGGCATGTTAAATGTAGGATCTGTTAGACTTCTCAGTAGTGATATCAAGTGAGAGTCTGAATATATGAATCTGAATTAAAGGTAGGGGTCAGTTATTCAGCCTGTAGATAATATTTAAGTCTGTGGACTCAAGAGGAGGACTAAGAGAAACAGAGAGGACAGTGCAGCCCTCTCCGATATTTAGGGGCCAAACTGAGGAGGGAGATCAGCATTGTACACTGAGAAAAAGGTGTTAGGGAAGGAAGCAAAAGGAACACCAGGTGAATGTGTGGTATCCTTGAAGATAAGGAAGGAAAGGGTTTGCAGAATGGAGCTGTCATCTATGCTGAATGTTTCTGAGAGGTCACATAAAATGAGAGAAAGAAAAAAAAGACCTTGAATTTGGCTGGCTCAATTTGGCCAATAAAGTAGTGACAACCTAAAGTAGACATGACTGGAGTGGGTTGAAGAGAGCATGTTCAGATGTAATCAAAGAACATGAATTCTTTCAATAAATATTGCTTAAAAGAGGCAACAAATGAGACGGTGACAGAATTCTAATTGTAGAATAACAAAAGAGAGGTTCCCCCCCCCATTGATTCCTTCCTTTGTAAGGTGCAATGCATTACATTTACATATGAAATTAACTGGTAATAATTTAAACAGATAATTTCATGATTTTCTAGGCATTGGTTTATAAGACAAGCATTTTATCAACAGTAGAACTCCATTTCATGAATGAAACTAAAATAAAACATTCCAGAACCACTGAACAACCATGAAAGCTTCAAAAATAGTTGTTTTTCTAACAATGTACTTGGAAAACCACTATATAAATAAAGTTCATTTAATTTTTTTGTAAGAATTATTTATTTGACAGAGAGAGAGATCACAAGTAGGCAGAGAGGCGGGGGCGGGGGGCAGGGAGGGGGAAGCAGGTTCCCTGCTGTGCAGAGAGCCCAATATGGGGCTCAATTCCAGGACCCTGAGATCATGACCTGAGCCAAAGGCAGAGGCTTTAACCCACTGAGTCACACAGGCGCCCCTAAATTTCATTTAATTTAAACAACAAAATTTCATGAGTCAGTTAATAGGAGGATAAACTTGTCCTCCCAGTAAATTCCTTCCCCTGAACCTGATATTATAGCAAGAATTTAATCTTGCTGCTGTCACTTCTTAGTTCTTTGGGCAAGTTGCTTCATTTCTTGACACACAAGATTCCTCATTTATAAAACAGTAGAGGTTAATATGATGCTTAAATGAAATAGTACATGCAAATTGTATGTCCTCACTTGGGACCCATCCCCACCCTTCTTTCCGGCACCTTCAATCCAGGACTTTCTGACTAAGGCTAGCTTTGTAGTAATTTTGTGCTAGAATATCATATGTGGCAGTGCTGGTCATCACGGTGAGTTCTGTTTTTCCCCTGCTTCTCACCTGTGATGTTTTCCCACCTGAGTACACAGTCCAGAATGTAATAGAATTTGCATACACTTACTGCCTATTATCCTGAAGCCTCTAAACAACAAAGCAAGACTTATTTCTGAGGTTTCTGGATTTCAGTGTACAAAACATTGTGGATTGCCAAATATGTAAGCTGTGACAAATTCAAAGGGAGAACACCAAATTTTTGGTTCAGAGGTTAGATATAGCCAGGAACATAGCAGTTACTCTCCCTCAATCATTCAAAAACAAACAGAAGATTTCTTTAAGAAATAAGGGGAAAAAAGACCCACAATTACAACAGTAACTCTTGAATTATTTATATAAGTAGAAGTGAGAAAGTCTCTTCAAATCTAAAAAAATTGCTACTGACCTAACATTTAGATTTTTGAAGATAAAAGAACTTATTTGTTGATTGTATTTTCTTACAAAAAATGGGGATTGCTAGGAGAAATCCATAAAGACAAGCAAATTGTAATCATGAAACCTTTGTATAATTTAAGTAAAGCAATCAGTCCTCATACACCAAACCACAGGACTCTAGAGTTCACCAGTTCAGAAGAATGACATATTCACAAATACATCCTTAGGATGAGCTAAACGTTTCTGGTCTTGTTTTTCATTTTTAGACAATGCTGGGAATATCTGCCAAATAGTGTTCATCTTTCTGTGCTTCCAATAAATGGATGCTGATAATTCATTTTCTGATCACAAGTATTTTAGAAATTTCTTTTATTTCTGAGTTGCCTAGACTTTCCCCTGTCTTTTTGCATACATTTAGGGAATAAATTTGATATGAACGTCTCAATAATTACCTTATTTTTAGCTTATTTCTGTGCAATTCCCAAGTTCTATCCAGTATTAAACTGATTTAAATGAACAAAAGACATCATTTAGTTATAGACTAGCATTGAAAGAAAGGTGAGAAAGCCAGAGGCCCATCTTTTCCTCAGCAATGTCTACAATCAGTGGTCATCCAGATTTCCATTCCACCCTATAGAGATCTAAAGGTGAATATACAACAAGGGAGCCCATGTTGATTCCAGACTGTTTGAATGGCTCTAAATTCATCCTCTGAAGCCACTCAAAACCAAACTAATTTCCTTTTCTAGGCAGGCACTGGCCATAACTCAACTCAGCTCTGCCTAGTACAGAGGGAAGGCTAGGGGGATCAGGGGATGAAGAGGAGCTAGTTGCTATGGGAAGGTCACCAGGCACAAGGGGAAGTACCTTTGTTTAACCTGAGAGAAGAGTATAGGTGAGTGGGGATCCTGGGAATAGACAATGTCCTTTGTTAATGCTAAACACTTTTCAAGTCATGGTTTGAATCCTATGCATAGACTGAAGGATGTATGTAATTTCAGGCCCAGTTATAGGTGGTAACAAGTGAGTATCACACATTTGTCCTTTCCAGTCTCAAATTCCCCACTACCAATCTGCATTTCTTACCTTGGAGCCTGAACATTCCAGTATACCACCCATGTGAATATTCTGAGCTATGACTAATGGAGGAGGGATAGTGCCCTTGGACTAGAGGAAAGACTGTTCAACTGTTCAACTGACTGACCTATATTCAACAACCTTCCTAGGGCAGTTTCCACAATGAATGAATTCTGTCTTCAAACATGGAGCTCACTTGGGCTTTTGAAATATGAAGTTAGAGCCAAGCAAGACCAATAAGGGTCTGGCAGCAGTTCCTGTCATGAAAATCTCTTTTATATAGTTGTCTTCTTAGGGAGCTTCCAAACTCATGGAGGTGGGAGTCATAACAGAAAGTCCACATTACCAGCATCTTCAGTACAAGACTTCTGATACAGACATTAACAATAAAGCAGCAGGAAGAGAAATTCACAAAACAATCTCATTTAAAATTTCACCAAAAGCAAGATATCTAAGAATAAACTTAGCCAGGGGCGCCTGGGTGGCTCAGTGGTTTGGGCTGCTGCCTTTGGCTCGGGTCATGATCTCAGGGTCCTGGGATCGAGCCCCACATCAGGCTCCCTGCTCTGCAGGAAGCCTGCTTCCCTCTCTCTCTCTCTGTCTGCCTGCCTCTCTGCCTACTTGTGATCTCTGTCTGTCAAATAAATAAATAAAATCTTAAAAAAAAAAAAAAAGAATAAACTTAGCCAAAGAGGTGAAAGGCCTATACCCTGAAAACTATAAAATATTGATGGACGAAATTGAAGACAACACAAAGAAATGGAAAGACATTCTACGCACATGAATTAGAAGAATGGATATTATTAAAATGTCCTTACTGCCTAAAGCAATCTACAGATCTAATGCAATCCCTATCAAAATACCAATAGCGTTTTTCATAGAACTAGAATAAACAATCCTAAAATTTGTATAGAACCACAAAGACCCCAAATAGCCAAAGCAATCTTGAAAAAGAAAAACAAAACTGGAGGTATCACAATTCCAGACTTTAGGTTGTATTACAAAGCTATAGAAAGCTGGCATGAAAATAGACACACAGACCAATGGAACAGAATAGAAAACCCAGATATAAACCCATAATTATATGGTTAATTAATATTTGCCAAGGAAGAAAGAATATGCAATGGGAAAAAGTCTCTCCCACAAATGGTGTTGGGAAAACTGCACATTCTAAAGAATGAAACTGAACCACTTTCTTATACTACACACAAAAGTAAACTCAAAATGGATCAAGGACCTAAATGTGAGACTTGAAACTATTAAAATCCTAGAAGAGACTATAAGCAGTGATTTCTTTGACATTGGCTGAATCAACATATTGCTAGATATACGTCCTGAGGCGAGGTAATAAATAAGAGCAAAAAAATACATATAATAATTAGGACTACATCAAAATAAAAAGCTTCTGTACAGCAAAGAAAACAATCAACAAAACTAAAAGAAAATCTACTGAATGGGAGAAAATACTTGCAAATGACATATCCAATAAAGGGTTAGGACTGAAAATCTATAAAGAACTTATCAACTCAACACCCCCAAAATGAAAAATCCAGTCAAGAAATGGGCAGAAGACATGAACAGACATTTCTCCAAAGAAGACATCAAGATGGCCGCCAATAGACTCATGAAAAGATGCTCAACATCACTCATCATCAGGGAAATACAAATCAAAACTCAAATGAGATAACACTCCATACCTGTCAGAATAGCTATCACAACATAAATAACAACAAGTACCGATGAGGATGTGGAGAAAAAGGAACCCTCTTGCACTGTTGGTGGGAAAGCAAACTGGTATAGCCATTCTGGAAAACAGTATGGAGGCTCCTCAAAAAGTTAAAAATAGAACTACCCTATCATCCAGTGATTACAATACTATTTACTGCAAAAACACAAAAACACCAATTCAAAGAGACATGTGCACACCTATATATTTATTGCAGCATTATTCACAATACCCAAATTATGGAAGTAGCCCAAGTATCCATCAACAGATGAATAATACACAGGAGGGGAGTGGGGGGTTGAGTAAGCCTGGTGGTAGGTATTGCGGAGGGCACGCATTGCATGGAGCACTGGATGTGGTACATAAACAATGAATTCTGGAACACTGAAAAGAAATAAAATAAAATAAGTGAAAAAGAAGATAGGCTTTTAAATTATTTCTAAGGCCTTTTAAATGCAAATATACTGGGATTCTATAATTCACCTCTAAAATTCACTATGGCCCATGGGCTAATCCAAAATGCAAGTTATAGGAAAAACCTTGGCTAGATTTCTTCAAAGCACATATTTTCTATAGTATAGATTTGAAGCCACTCTTTAAAAGACAGAAAATGAAAATCTGTAAAATGAAAACTAAACCTATGCTTCATTTCCAGAGGCAGGGCCCCCAGAGATTTTGTGTTTGTGGTGCTGAGAACTAGAACTCTCATCTATAAATGGTCATCAGCCAGCAAGAGTTGAACAGATGCTGTACGTGGAGTTAACCTTTCAGCCCATTTTGGTCTACCTATCTGTCCAGTGTGGGGTGAGAGCCCATCAAAGGTCTCTTTGAGGGCAAATGTTCCAGGAATTCACACACTACTGAAATAAACTCATGATTTCCCTTCATACAACCAGTGAGAGTGGGCACCATATAAAAAACCCCTGTACAACACGTCACTCCTTTTCCCACTGCCTATGAATGCTGTAGCTTTGGTCACAGCCATCATCTCCATGACTGCTGAAGTTTGAAGTCTTTCTTTCTTTTAACTTTAATCCCTACCCTTCAGTTGTTTTGGATGATTGGGAATTATCTGAGGAAATGCCAATACTCATCTTCTAGACATGAATCCCAAGATTCACACCCTTTCTTATAATGACAGAAATACAGTACATGTACATTTAAAATATGACTTTCTTTGGGGAAAAACAGTCTTAATCTCACAAACAGTTTATTTGGTTTGGCATTTGAAATTTTCTTGAGTTTTTAGTTTTCATGATTTTGTCTTGAAATATATTTTGCTTTAAAAAATATAAGTAATGGGTGTCTGGGTGGCTCAATGGGTTAGCCCTCTGCCTTCAGCTCAGGTCATGATCTCAGGGTCCTGGGATCAAGCCCCACATGGGGCTCTCTGCTCAGCAAGGAGCCTGCTCCCCCACCTCTGCCTGCCTCGCTGCCTCCTTGTGATCTCTCTCTCTGTCAAATAAATAAATAAAATCTTTAAAAAAATATAATTAAAATTTAGTGTTTTGAATTAACCATAAATCAGTGTTATTTAATAATACTGATATTTTTGGACAACTCATGTCAGCTATTAATATTATAAGCTTCCTTTTATTCTCTAGCACTTTCCTTTTTAAGCTTGTTAGATATATTCACAGAATATCACATTTCTCCCACAAATTGTTTTAATTTGCATTTTTCTGAATGACTAATCTGACATACCAGATAGGAGATTCTTATTTTTTCCATTTTAGTAAATGCTAATGAAGTGTTTTGTTTTGTTTTTGTGAATTCTGAGAAGCTAACAATAATAGAGAAAAAATAAAGAGTCCAATGTCTGCATGTTCTTATTCTCCACATGGCCATATTTTTGAGATTATGCTTTTTGCAAAACGGCAGTCCATGTTTCCATTTCAGTAACTTTGCTGTAATGGAAAGTCATACCAGTGTTGCCAGAATCAATATTTTAAATTCTTCTGTTGGTTTCAGACAGCAGTGGTAATGCTGTATACCATGTGTTTCTATTTGAAATTATCTGAGTTTCTTGTTTGTAGTTATGCTGCAAGATGGTGTGATTCTGAGTCTCCTTTTCTCCTAAGGATTTTATTGCCTTGTTTTTTAGAAGAATAAAATTTATTTGTAAGACACTGAGAAATTATTCTATTTCTCTGAATTTTTACCATTAAGAAGGAAGCAGTTATCCATTTCTGTTTCTTTTCTTGTCACATTAATTGCCAAGCTAATCCTCCTTGTGCTTCCAGCGTACATTTGTCTCCCAGTTATTTATAGTCAACTAATGATCACTCTTCCGGAACTTTGTCTGTGTTCCACATGTTGTGTTGTAATAAGGCAGTCAGTTGGCAAGAAAGTTCAATGAGGAAACCCCTCAAAAACTGGCTTCAGGATATTCCATGTTTGTTGTTGGTTAGAAATAGGACTCAGGAAGTACTCGTTCTGCACATGTCATCAGTAACACATCAGGGATTTACAATAAATGGAGGCATCCCCATGTGATTAGTAATCTAGGTTCCTAAATGTAGGCTATACGTGTGATTGCACTTTTGCCATTGGTGTTTACATACCATAAGTAAATCTTGCCATCTGGAATACAGGGTAACTCTTCTAGAAAACTCTCCTAACTGTGGCTTTAGAAACCACAAAGTTCAAGGGGGAGCCAAGAGTTGAGGCTGGGGGTAGCAAAGATTGAGGAAGAGAATCTATTTCAATTTGCAGAAGGAATGAGACAAGTAAATTTCCTGACTTACTGGTAGCTTTATTTCTGAGTCATCAAGATTTCTTGAGAAGTTAGGCAGAAAGACCTCAGACTGAGAATAGGGATGAGACAAAGGTTAAACAGTCACCTCTAGACGAAGAGAAGTAAGTAAAAACCATTTTTTAAAAAGATTTTATTTATTTATCAGAGAGAGAGAGGGAGAGAGAGCGAGCACAGGCAGACAGAATAGCAGGCAGAGGCAGAGGGAGAAGCAGGCTCCCTGCCGAGCAAGGAGCCCAATGTGGGACTTGATCCCAGGACGCTGGGATCATGACCTGAGCCGAAGGCAGCTGCTTAACCAACTGAGCCACCCAGGCGTCCCAAAACCATTTTTAAAGCTGGAAAACTCAAGACTAATCCATCCATTTAGTAGCATTTATTGAGAACCTATTGCATGTAAGTCAATAATTATATTATTATGCACACTCACCTCACTACTGCACAGATTGTTCCCCTCTCCCCTTCCCTTGGGAATTGTTCCTTACTCACTTCAACCACGTGACTCTCTTGAGGGATGCAGATCATCATACTCTATCAGGAGAAGTAGACTCCTGCCCAGGTCAGCCAAACCTTGTATCCCTTCCCCCGGCCACAGTGACTACGTTGAGTGTGTGATATATGTCAAGCCAATGAGAGCCTTTCCTCAGGATTTTCCCAGCTGGGGCTGGCAGGAAAGAACACTCTTTCAAATCTAGTTAAGAACTTATCAAGATGTGGGACACCTGGGTGGCTCAGTTGGTTAAACTGCTGCTCAGGTCATGATCTCAAGGTCCTGGGATCGAGTCCCGCATTGGGCTCCTTGCTCAGCAGGGAGGCTGCTTCTCTCTCTGCCTCTGCCTGCCTCTCTGCCTGCTTGTGTGTACTCTCTCTCTCTCTGTCTCTGGAAAATAAATAAAATCTTAAAAAAAGAAGGAAAGAACTTATCAAGATGTAAGCCTAAATCTGGACATCATTAGAGACTTGTGAGGACCTAGCCTCAAAGACCAACGTTCACATACAGAAAGAAGCAGAGAAGAAACTCAGAGACACAGACAGAGTTGTCCTATTGACCTTTGAGTCTTCTATCCAATCATCCATGGGGTCAGATTCCAGATTTTCTATGGTGTGTAATGTGAACCAGGAAATTCCTCCTTCAGGTAGCTGGAACTGTGTTTCTGTACGTTACAACTGAAGTCTTCAGTATCCATGGAAAATGTTGCTTTAGCTAAGAAAATGGAAAGAGACAACCACATAGTTGTTATGACTATCCTAGAAGGGATTAAAAAAAAAAAAGGGTTGGAAAGAAAAGTGTATATTGAGAAGTTGAAGATCAAAAAACAGATGAAAAACTATATTCCCAAGTTTTGGCCAGCTGGGCAAAAATTCACCAAGCCTCCTTCTGGGTAAGAAAATTACCAAGCCCTCAGTAAAAACCAGGGAAGGCAAGGATCAAATCACTAGCCAACACCAATAAGTGACAGCTGGTTCATGATTCAGATACCAGATCTGTCTAGAGCCAGCCTCAATGAAAATGATCTTATCATGCAGTAATTGATAAAGTACAAACTCAGGTTTGTTTTCAAAATTAAAATTTGTGATTACATAGTTTAAGAATTTACTCTATTCGGGACACCTGGGTGGCTCAGTGGGTTAAGCCGCTGCCTTCAGCTCAGGTCATGATCTCAGGGTCCTGGGATCGAGTCCCGCATCGGGCTCTCTGCTCAGCAGGGGGCCTGCTTCCCTCTCTCTCTCTCTCTGCCTGCCTCTCCATCTACTTGTGATTTCTCTCTGTCAAATAAATAAATAAAATCTTTAAAAAAAAAAAAAGAAGAAGAATTTACTCTATTCAAGCAGTGTAGTATTTAGCTCATTCATTTTTTTCAGATCAGGCAGAAGCCAGGCACTCAAAATAAGAATATTCAAACCTCGAGTCTCCAGGAAAAGGCAAGAACAATAGAACAGAATAAAGATTTTAAAACAATGACAAGGAAGGAGGCAAGACAGCGGAGGGTTAGGGGACCCCGTTTCAACCGGTTCCCTGAATTTAGCTGCAATATCTATATCAAACCATTTTGAACACCCACAAAATCAGCCTGAGATGTAAGAATATACATCTGGATCTTAACAAGCAAAGAAGCACCTGTTTTTTGCAAGGTAAAACCTGCAAAGTGGTGAATCTGCAGGGAGATATTGGAAGATAAACAGAAGGGGGAGAGAGACATCTCTCAGATGTCTGAGAGCAAGAAGGACACATGGTGTTGACAAAAATGGAAAAACTTTGGGAAAGACGTTGTCCCAGGACAGAACACTCTATTATGCTACCTCTTCCTTTATGACTCTCCTCCTGCTCTTTAGAGATGTCAGTAGAAAGAAAGTCATCCTTCAAAGAGAAACAGTCATAGGAATGATCTTACCAACTTATACACACACTCTGGAATTTAGATATCTGGTTGCAGAATTTAGATATCTGGTTGCAGTCTGCTCTTCCACCTCTATATTAGCTCTGCAAAGAGTCCCTGAGCAACCACTTTGTACCTAGCACAGCTGTATTTTACAATCAGCTCTTGTTACTCTATTCCTTTTCACTAAGGCATAAGCAAACACATTATAGTTTTCAAATAGAATTCAAACTATTTTCATAACAAACTCAAGTATTATAAGCTCCTGTATAATATAGGTTAACTTAGAATGTCCAACACATGTTCAACTAAAAAGGAAATAAAACAGATTATGAGGAAGATGTAGTTAGAGTGATTCCTAGAAATCTCCCAATTTGGAGTCACAGGGTCCAACCCTCTGACTCCATATCTGTGAAATGTATAGAGGTGTACAGAAGACCTGGGGGAAGTCAGGGGAAAAGATCTTTTCTTTCTTAAAAGAACTTCTGAGAAATTCTAAAAGAGTAAGCATAGAAAGGAATTTGGAAATTTGGAAAACACAACACAAATAGCTCAGATGTTACAGCAAACATTATTAGATTTGGTGGTTCAGATTCATAATTCTCTCCCAAAATGCCATTATTTGGAACCATATATGGAATTACGTCTACAACCCAGCTTTTCCCCATGACAATGCCCTTTTTGATTTAGATACCACAACTGATAGAATACGGTCTAACACCACCTCAGTAGTGACAACAAATTAAAAGTATGCCATCCACTGCTAGAGTTCAGCCAGTGGACAACAGTTCTAAATGGTTCAAGGTCTGGTGGCAAGGGAATCCATGATGTCTCAGAACAGCTCTTACTTCTCTCCTTAACAGTTCTCCTGTTTCCCAAGCTGCTCAAATGCCCAGAAATTCAACCATGTAATAAATACAAATTAAACTTTTGGCTGTCCCCAACTTTATTATGATCACTCTGGTGGAGCCAATTTAAGGAAATTTGAGGAAAAAAACCAGTTATTTTGTTATCATTGTGTACAAAAACAGGTGGATGCAAATTCCCCACTTTATTGTTTTGTTTGGTTTGCTTCATTTCCTCCCATCAAGACCTTCTCCCTTTTTCTATAACCTGTTTTGTATTCTGCTGGTAGATCTTGTTCCTCCTTAACACAGAAAGAAGGCTAAATTGTTTTTAGATAAAAATGTCATCTGCCTCCCTCAAAATGGGAAATTCAATCATACAAATGACTGTACAAATGACTGTGGAGGCTGGTTCTCCATTTCCAATGTGGTGTCACTTAGAATGAGATGTTCTTCAGCAGCTGTTGTGCATTATTACGGAGGCTGAAAGCTCATTCCTCCAATCACAGCAAAGGACACGCAAAGCTGCTGTTCCCTCCCTCAAACAAATCAATACAGGCTGTAAAATCTTTTTTTTTTTTTTTTTTGGACAGGCAGAGATTACAAGTAGGCAGAGAGGCAGGCAGAGAGAGAGAGGAAGAAGCAGGCTCTCCGCTGAGCAGAGAGCCCGATGTGGGGCTCGATCCCAGGCTGTAAAATCTTAATTGTTAACAACAACCAAGAGAGCAGACCGCACTGGGGAAATCCAGTGCACCCAGCTTAGGAGTCTGGGCCAGAAACACAAAATAGGAATGCAAGCTTGCTGTGTGGTCCGGGGACAAATAAGTACCTCTTCTAACCATGACATCCTCTGTGAGGTTAAGGTATAGAGGGCCTGAGAATCCTAAGAGGGAAAGGGACCACAAAGCTTGGTAAAGCTAGCTTTAATCAAATTTTTGCTCCTGCATTCCAGCTCAGTATTTCCTTGGGATTATTGCTCTGTTTGAAAGTTCTTCTTTAGGTAAATTCAAAACATGTTTTAAAGACCCTCCCTTTCAGTAGATGCAGCTTAAAGACAACTTTTGTTTATGAAATACCCATATTACACAGTCTCATGATTGGAGGGGAAACCTAATTATTAAAGACACCTGCCAAGGAACAAGTTAGTGGGAATGTATAACCGAATCATTCTAATATGCATAGATAACTGTTATCCCCATCAAAAACGGGAGCAATAAATTAAAGGACACTAGCTTCCTCATTTGGCACCCACAAAGATGGTGACATGTTTGGGTGTCTGTTTGGGGCCAGGCTTCAGTGTAGGAGATTTTCATATACATTATCTCATTCAGTCCTAGAAAACCCTGTTAGACAAAAATTGTAACTTCCATTTTTACAGGTAAGAATAATGAAACTGACAATATTTAAAAGGATGACGTTTCTAGGCAGAGAGTGAGTGAACTAGAATTTGACTGGTTTACCTCTATGCTCTTTTCATTACATATTTCAATTCTGGGTATGTAACTACAAGAAAATAGATTTAAGTAAACTTTTCACACTGTGGGCCTGATCAATTTTAAGAGTAAGTACTATATGCGGGGCACCTGGGTGGCTCAGTGGGTTAAAGCCTCTGCCTTTGGCTCAGGTCATGATCTCTAGATCCTGGGATCAGGCCCTGCATTGGGCTCTCTGCTCATCGGGGAGCCTGCTTCCTTCTCTCTCTCTCTGCCTGCCTCTCTGCCTACTTGTGATCTGTTAAATAAATAAATAAAATCTTAAAAAAAAAAAAAAAAGAGTAAGTACTATTTGGGAATATTGTGCCAGGGGGTGCAAATTACTAATACCTAAAATAATAAAAATTTCTCTCCTGTTTTTACACCTCTACAACTTTCTCTTCCTTTTTCCTATTTCCATAAGCATGGGAATTTGCAATAAAATAAAGTAGTAATTCTAGAAGAAATACAATTATATTCCTCTAAAAAAAGTGGCCACCCAGGAGAACCCATATAATTCCTTCCTTCTTCAAAAGTCACCCTTCCTGGGGCACCTGGGTGGCACAGTCTGTTAAGCATCTAACTCTTGGTTTCTGCTCTGGTCATGATCTCAGAGTAGTGAGATCAAACCCCATGTCACAATGAGCGTGGAGTCTGCTTGGAACTCTCTCCCCCTCTCCCTCTGTCCCTCCCACTCGCATTCCTCCCCTCAAAATAAATAAAGAAATCTAAAAAAGATGAAAGTCACCATTCCAAGAAACAAATACAAAACAAACAAACAACAACAAAAAAAACCATATAGGAATGAATGAACACACACACACACACACACACACACCCTCTCAGAAAAATTCTGCATGTGTCTCCCAGCCTGGCTGGTGAACTTATGGAAAGAAATCATTGTCTTGGACTTCTTCAAGAACTAAGAACTCATCTGGGAAGTGAATAGTGGTTTGGCTGGCTTCGCCACTACCCATATGGCTGGGCTGGATCTGAGGGTTTGTCCTGAGGTTGGTTGCCCAGGGCTTAGAGAGATAAGAGATAAAGAAAGTCACCCAATACCCTTCGGGAGATGCGGGTCAGGGTCAGAGGTAGGACTGAAGCTGAAAATGCAGAGCCAAAAGGTTAGCATCTGGTGGGAGCAGAAATCTAGGTAAAAGGAGGGCGAAACAAGAGTGAGGACAATCACCAGAACAGCTTTGAATATGCAAATCTTTCCACTTTGGGATGGCCCAATTTTTAAAGAATACCACAAGTAAGGTGGGTGGTATGTGGCAGAATGCAAAAGTACAGAGGATGGAGACTCACAGAAATGATCCATAAAATATATGGGGGCTTTATTGTTGTCATTGTTGTTACATGACCTTAGGTCAGCACTTCCCAATCCCAACAGCTAACAGCTCCATTCTTCCCCCCAAAGAATGCATTTGTTCCTTTCCTTTCTGTGAAGATAATCTTCCTGATGCACACATGTCATTGCACTTCAATATTACATGTTTTCTTACCTCATTTGTCTTGACATGTTTTCTATGATCTACATTATTCCAAATGTAACTTGCATGCGTTCACATTTCCTACTTAGTTCTATAGCCATTCATCTGCCTCCTTTTCACAAAATTCCCTGAAAAAAGATTTACTGTCTGTGGTAACAGTGCATTACTACCTACAAAGTAAAATGGAACACTCAGAACATCAGCATCCAGATAATTCTTTAGCCATGAAACCCATGGGAACCTGTTCTCTTATAAAAACATTCCCCTTTAGTGTTACACATAGAATAATCTGGTAAGTAAAGAGTTCTCCTATCAATTAAATAAACTTGCCTTGCAACATCCATGTAAGGGACATTGTGATTCAACCTTGAATAATAAAACACTGAATTACAAAACACTGTTGAGCCTGCTGTTGTGCTCAAAATAAAACTGACAGAATTCTTAAGCTAAAATTCAGAAAGTAGACTCTTACTATCTAAAAGTGGGCTTGGATCAGAATGGGAACCCTCTCAGAGTGTTTGCCTGATTCTGCACCCCTCCTTAGGGAATAGTAGCACTTGGAGCTATCTTTCCTTGGTCAATGCACTCATACTCTGTCAAGATTAAAAAAAAAAAAAAAATTCAAATACATGTATCCTGAAAGGAATAACACTGAAGCAGAGGAACAGTCTCTCAATCCCTCTACTTGCTCTGTGCACACTTCTTCAGAGAATCAGAGAGGTGTCAAGACCCTAGGGTCTGCAACCAGGTTGATTTCAGCAAATCTCTAAACCAACTCTAAGTCCCCCTTCGGCAGAAATCCAGAGGATGGTATTTTCTGCCCTCTACAGAGGGCAGAGCTATAGCTCTGGAGCATGCTTTAATAGAATGCCTCAAATCAATACAATTCAAGTCACACTCTAAAGTTTTTCAGGACTAAAATTTACCTGAGAACAGGTTGTCACCATACTGAGCCAGAATTCAAAAATTTCTTTTGAATCCAGAAAATCTCCTGAGGTTGCTTCACTACATCACCACACAGTCCCCTTAGTGGGCTTGTGGTGTTTGGGCTGGCTAAGGGCAAATCTGAATGGTATCTCCCCTAAAAATCTGCTTGAGGCTGAGAGACTCTAACTTAGTATTTGTTGTGTTTGCAGATCTTTTTTTGGTCTCTTATGGTTTGGAAATGGGAATGCACAGCTGCAGTGTGGCAATCAAAGTGGGGGAGGTGATCATTTACATTCTAACACACAGAGACTTCCTAGTCAAGGTTACTTATAAATCAAATAGATGTCATTTCATAAACACCCCAAACAACTGTACTTCATTACCAAAATAGGAAGCAGTGCTGTTAATGGGTATCTAAGGACTGAAATCAATTTAACTTACAGGCACTCAGCTGCTACAACAGTTGTGGACATGTCTGAATGTTAATAAACACTGATTAGTATTAATATCATACAAGACTTTAAATGTGGCTTGCATGAAATTCTCAATCTAGTGAACAGATAAGTCTGTTGACAAAAATATATTCCCTATTCCCATGTCTAAAGAAATTTTCCATAGGTTTGACAGTACTACATCAGTTTCACAAAGATATTACAGCATTTCTTCAGTTTTAGATACTATAACACTCTCATGAAAAGAGAGAAAGTTGAAGACTCACTTGTCACTCAGAGACAACACCGAAATGATACAGAGCAAACCCAGAAGCAGCAAGTGGAATGCGAAAATTAGGAGGAAAGACAGTGAAGATATGCAGACCACGATAACATACACAGCTGGGGAATGAGGGGCTGCTCCTTAGAGGAGAATTTGACAGCAGCCATAAGCATAATGAGCGATAATGCTGGAACATGGCTCCACTTTTGTCTCCTTTCAGCCAGAGTGTAAAGGAGCAAAATGACAGGAAGTGAAACATATCAACTGGAATTGCAAAGATGTCTGATTTTAGCAAGTTTCATGTGACCCCTGAACTCTGGTTCCCTTCTATTTTCTCACTCACCATTATTTGCCTTGACTACCCTGTGATATGAAACTACTGGACTCAGAGTGGATAGTTAATGTCAGAATTGATATGAATCAGTGGGTTTTACTTGAACAGTATCTGTTATCTGCATAGCTATATATATATATATATTTAATAGATATACTGAGGTATAATTCACAAAAATTACATTTATTTAAGATGTACTACTTGATGTTTTGACATATGTATATGTTGTGAAATGATCACCTCGACCAAGCTAAGTAACACATCCATCACCTCACATTGCTACCATACTTTTCTTTTACTTTTTTAATGGTAAGAACACTTAAGCAAATTCCAAGTACACAATACACTATTGTTAACTATCATCACCATGCACTACAGTAGGTCTCCTGAACTGAATCATCAGAAAGCTGACATTGCAGTGCAATGGAGGAAAAAATTATCTTTTCAATAACTGGTGCTGGGTACATTGGCTATCTATATGGAAAGGAAAAAAAAAAAGAATCTATAACCCTTCCCCAGCCATATACAAACAGAAAATTCTAAGAGGGCTGCAAATGCAAATGTGAATGGTAAAGGTTTCCTGAAGAGAACAAAGTATCTTCATGACTGTGACTCCAGCAACAATTCCTAAACAAAACACACCAAGCATTTAACTGTATAAAGAAGACAACCGACAAACTGGACTGTTAGATTAAAAAAACTGTTTCAAAGGACACCATTTAAGGAGAAAAACTACAGCCCAAGGTGTGAGTTAAGACATTTGTAATATAGAAAACCAACCAAAAACCCGGAAACAGGTTATGTAAAGAATCGTGCAAATTAACAGAGACAGACAACACAAAAATAAGCTTTTACTTGGACAGAGAATATCCAAATAGCTAATAAACATATGAGAATGTCTTCAACTTTGCTGGTGTCTCTCTTTCACACACACACACACACACACACACACACACACAATGCCACACCAAATTAAAGCTAACTGGTCAGAAGTATGTTTTTTGTCACCTTTGGAGACATTTAATAATTTTATGTTCTTTCCTCCATGTTCTTCTGTTAGTATATATGGCCCACTGTGACAGGTAGTTCTTGTGTTAGTACGCACACAGGCAAGGAAAGCCGCACTTATCTTCTTCTTGGCTCATGTGTATAACCATTCCCCCCACCCGGTATGTTGACCCAAAGTCTATTCTACCTCAACACCATTCTACTTCAACACCATCTATTCCTTACCGTATTTCCACTCCCACAGTGGGAATTCTGGTTCTAAACATTAACACATATAATCATTGGCTGCAATCTATAATAAAAACAAAATTATTTCTGAATCAATATACTTTGCTACTACCAGTAACAAGCCAGGTAAAATCCCACATTTCTTTGCCTTTCTGCATGCATAAACTGTGTGCATACAGTGTAATGTGTTCAGGCCCTACTTGAATTGATTCTTTTTTGTGCTTTTATTGTAAATTTGACATTCACAAATTTAGGTTCATATTTTTTTTTTTTGCTTATATTCAATTTTAGTTTTTTTTCTTCCTTGTTGATATAACTGTACTGTTTAAAATGAGTAAAATAATGACTTGCTTTAAAAGTAAAATTGATGTTAACATATAACACTGCATTCCCTATTCCTCCCATTCTGTTATCATCCATCACTTGCAGGTAATCAGTTTTATTAGTTTCTGATCTACACACACACACACATTTATTTTCCCTCATTTACTTGAATGAAAGACAAGAGATAGATTTAGGTGAGATTTTCTCACAGTTTTCTTGGCTTGTGAGTGCAAATTTATTTGTAAGAGAGGAAAAAGTAAAGTTCCGATTTTTCTGATAAGCATGACAACTGACTTAAAAATCAACTGCTAATTAAAAATAAAATCTATATGCAGAGAACTCTTTTCTTCTGCACCAAAGTTCCAAACATAAAAGCATAACAGGAATAAAATTGTTTGATCAGAACTGTGATAAACCTCAATTTTTCCACTCTCTTCCCTATTTTTTCCTTCTTTTCTTCCTCTTCCCTATCTCCTTCCTTTCTTTCAGGCCTTTTTCTTTTTATCCATATATGTATATGTGCACATAAAAACATACAGAATTATTTTTACTTTTACATAATAATACTGAAGTCATAGAACAGTAGATTGTACTTCAATTTGCCTTTTTCACTTAATGATGTATCTTGGTAAACTCTCCCTGGCCATGATCCTCCTCATTTTTTTAAACCTGCTCGGTGCAGTATTTCACTGTAATGCACACACCATGTAGTCCATCTATCTGATGGAGATTTGGTGGTTTTTAGTTTTTCCCTACCACAAATAATATCTCAAACATTATTGTTCTTGTCTCATTGTGCACATTTCTGAGTATTTTTCTAGAATAGATCTCTGGAAGTGGATTTTCTAGGTCATAGGTTAAATCAAAAGATTTTACTAGATAATACAAAACTGTCCTCTAGGGGTGCCTGGGTGGCTCAGTGGGCTGAAGCCTCTGCCCTCGGCTCAGGTCATGGTCCCAGGGTCCTGGGATCGAGCCCCGCGTCGGGCTCTCTGCTCAGTGGGGAGCCTGCTTCCCCCTCTCTCTCTCTGCCTGCCTCTCTACTTGTGATCTCTGTCTGTCAAATAAATAAATAAAATCTTAAAAAAAAAAACAAAAACTGTCCTCTAATAAAAGCTTGGTTACTATATACAAAGAATGCCAGAGAATTTGTTTCCCTCACACGCTTGCCCTCAGCTGATAATTTTCTGCAAATAAGAGAGAAAACACATTTTGTCTATTTACTTTACTAGTTCTCACATCTAAGGGAGTGGACTGTTTTAGGGACGCCAGGATGGCTCCATCGGTTAAGCATCTAACACCTGGTTTCGGCTCAGGTCATAATCTCGTGGGTGGTGGGATCCAGTGCAGTGTCAGGCTCCACACTCAGCAGGGAGTCTATTTGAAGATTCTCTCCCTCTGCCCCTCCCTGCTCCCTTTTTCTCAAATAAATACATAAATCTTTAAAAACAAAAGAGTTAACTATTTTATGTTTATTAACTATTCATGTATTTTTTTTTCTTTATACTGCTTGTTCTCCTTATGCATTTTAAAGTTTGAATGTCTTTTTCTTAATGATTTGTAAGAATTCATATCATTTTGATAGTGATTGGGGTTATTTTTTACTCATCTTTTAACTTTAAGATGTCATTTCACCTTTCAAAAGTTTTCAATTGTAACCCAAGTCCTTTGTTTCTTTCTTTATGACTTTATATTAGGGTATTGTTTAAGAAAGTCTTCACTCCAATGTTACAAAAATATTCTCTATATTTGCCACTAATACTTTTGTAGGTTCTTATTCATATAGACATTCCTTTATACGAATTTCTATTGGCATATGGAGTTAAAGTATTAATCTAACCTTTTCATGTTTCCAAATGGAAATGTTACTAAATAACCTATCCTTTACTCATTCAGTAATTCATCAGTTGCATATAGCACCCACTGCTCATCATATCATGTGCCCTCTTTAACGCCTATCACTGTTACCCCATCGCCCATCCACCTCCCGTCCAGCCACCCTCAGTTTCTTCCCCATAGTTAAGAGTCTCCTATGGTTTGCCTTCCACTCTGACTTCTTCCCATTCAGTTTTCTCTCCTTCCCCTATGATCCTCTGTGCTCTTTCTTATATTCCACATATGAATGAAACCGTATGATAATTGTCTTTCTCTGATTTGACTTCTTTCGCTCAACATAATTAATACCTTCCAGTTCCATCCATGTAAATTTTAAGATTCCATCCTTTCTGATGGCTGAGTAATATTCCATTGTATATATATACAACATGTTTATCCATTCATCTGTCAATGGGTATCTCGGCTCATGCCATACTCTGGCTACTGTGTATATTACTGGTATAAACATTGGGGATCAGATGCCCCTTCAGATCACTACATTTATATCTTTGGGGTAAATACCTAGTAGTGCAATTGCTGGTTTGTAGGTTAGCTCTAGTTTCAGCTTCTTGAGGAAAACTCCACACTGGTTTCCAGAGTGGCTGTACCAGCTTGCATTCCCACCAACAGTGCAAGAGGGTTCCCCTTTCTCTGAAACAACAAAAGTTGCTAAGATTTTTTTACAGTTCTTTTCTGTCCTCTGAATTATCTTTGCTTTCTCAGAAGCCATTCTCTTCATTCCTTTTGGTCCTTCCTATTCATGCATTTGGTATCCTTCGTTATCAGGGTACTTCAATGACTGAAAACACTAGGTCAAATAAAAGGTAGTACATTCATTTTCTATTGCTACATAACAAATTACTACAGATTTAGCAGCTGAAAACAACACAAATGTGTTATCTCATAGTTTCCTTGCATCAGGAATCAGCATGGGTCATCTGGGTCTTCTATTCAAGGTTCCACCAGGCTGAAATGAAGATTCAGAGTTGGAGTCTCATCTGATGCTCAGGATCTTCTTCCCGGCTCACTGGTTGTTGGCAGAATTAAGTTCCTTGTGGTTGTAGAACAGAAGACTTTGGTTCCTTGGTGACTTTCTGCAGGGCCACTGTCACCTTCTAAAATCTTGCAATGAGCAGCTGATCACATGAATTTTTTTCTTCTATGACAGCAGGAAAATACCTCTGCTGTTAAAAACTTCCTTGACATCTTTAGCAGGTTCACCTGATAATTCCAGGGCTATCCATGCAATGGTCTTTTTTATTAACTCAAAGTCAATCAAGTAACCTAATCAAGGGAGCAAAATCCTATTGTATTCATAAGTCCCACCCACATGCAAGGGAAAGAGATTAGGGATTTGTACATTGGAGGGTAAGTATCTTGGATGCCATCTCAGAATTCTGCCTATCACATGTGCACTGACTTTCTTTTTTTAAGTCTGGATCTTTTTCCCCTACAGGCTCGTCATTTATCTTATAGGATGGTGAACTGAAAACTCTAGCAAAGTGAATTGGCGGTTAAGGCACACTGGCTGGCTGGTTTTACAAGTTACTTAAAATAAGGAAGCTTTACAAGAGGAATGAAGGTCCTTAGGACTTTTTACTCCAGGATAAAAGAGATTTATCTGTTGAATATACAGTAACTATAAAGTTTATTCTCCTCCCCTTAATTCCCTACCCTCAATGGAGAACGCTCTCTAGTAGGCAGTTCACTTTATTTATCACATAGGTCTTGGATTTTAACCTAAGATCAAGTGTTGCTACATCTTACTGCTGAGGTTGAGTTGGGAATTCCACTGGCCCTGGCGTTCTTCATCCATCTCTTTATTTAATATTTCTAATAGCTAGTCCAAGACCCCCTCTTAAACGTGTTATTTACTCAGTCAGAACTTGAAGTTTCTCTGGATGTGTCATTACCTTTAAAGTTGTTTGTTGTTGTTTTTGTTGTTGGTGGTGGTGATGGTGGTGGTTGTGATCACGTGCGCACACTGCACAGGTGTGTGCGTGTGTGTGTAAGGCTATTTTTTCCTCCATTTTTGTCCTATCTGCTTTCGGCATTTCAAGAATTTCCCCAAATTCTTTATCTGTTGATAGCACAGTTTTTAGATTTGCTTTCTTGTGCTGCTAAAGATTTATTCATTGTAAAATATATTTTCTATTGCTAAAAGGGATTGATGTAGCAAGAGAAGTACATACATGTGTTCATTCCATTATTTTGCTCTCATTTCTATTTTGAATCTTTTAACTTTACATCAAGGTTTTTTGCAATTAAGGTCAACTGTCTACAAGCAGATGATTTAATCAACTCCCAAGTTGATGTCCCCACCTAATTTTTGTTCTTCCCTCCTTAGTTCCTTAAATAAAGAGAACAGAGAGAAGGCACTAATGAAAATCAAATGCCACATTTCCTTCTGTGTTCCTCTACCGTGGGAAAAAGCTGATTTTGGTTGAAATTTCTGGCTAAAATGAAAGCCCTGCAGTATTAGTAGAGTTCTTCCCCATCTGAATACCCAAAGCATGGATAACAGAGCACTATCATAACCTTCAAGTGACTAGAATATTTTGATGAAATAAGCTTATTCAATAAGCTATCAAAAGCAAGAAAGTGTAATCAGGTTGGTAACCTCTCCTAGGGAACTAAGAATGAAGTACTGACAGCACAACATCACACAGAATAATAAAGTTTCCTAATTGGATTACAAAGTGCCGAATGCCTTATCAACAGGTAACATGGCATTGTTTAGCCCATGATCTAAGGGAAAGATTTTAAAGAAATGGTTTTGAAAGGGACATGAAAATATTGAGATCAAACAACATATATGACTTATAAATATATACAAATATATAAACAATTTGCTTGTCCAATTCACGGAACAAGATGGTCATATTTGAACTAAAATTACAGTAGACTTGTATGCTACATGTGTATGAGAGACCAGAGCATAAATTCGAGCCCTGAGAGAGTAATAGTAACTGACATATAGGACAGAGGAGAGCTGTTGTACATGTTCTTTCAGCAGAAAGTAGAGTAAAGGGAATCAGAGGATAAATGTTTCAGAGAAAGCCAAGTCTTGCAAAATGGAGCAGGTGAAAAGAATATTAATTCTAATATACAAGGCAAGCATTCAAGGGTGAAGGACAAGAGATTGTAATCTATCCTTTTCTATGCCAGATTGAGTGCCACCCATACCATGCCAGGAAAACATTCTATTCAGGGCCATGAACTCAGTGGAAAACTGAGTAGCATCTATAAATTCTATTCACTCCCTTTTCCAGATCATTAAAGGCATTAAACTAGACCAGACCCAACACAGACCCTTGCAACACCTGACTACACATTGCCCTAGAATTAATTATGCTATCATTAATCATTTGCCCATTGTTTATCATCACCCAAGCATTTTTAATATAACTAGATTCTTATTCAAGTCTGTTTTAAATTAATTTTGCAAATAAAATTTAGAGGGCTCACATACAAGGATAGATTGACACCTACATCCATCAATTATGCAGCATTCTCCCTCTTTCCTCCCTGGGAGTTTTTTTGATAGGACGTACCCTCCCCAAAGATCTAAGCCTTATGTTAGACATAGCTCCTCTGCCTAGTTGTTTACAGTTTTTCTCTTTCAGTAGCTGTACCATAACAGTAGCTGACATAAGAACCAGATGATAGTGACTTGAATCACTAAAAATTTCTTAAAAACTGATAACACATCTCTGAACTGATAACACATTTGTTCTGTATTCACTTTTCCACCTACCATACTCTTGTCTTTGTTTTCAGCAATATGCCCTAGTTCTCCATGGAAGTGACTGGTTGATATATTTCTTTAAGACCATTTAGGTCCTTTTTATTTTTGGATGTGTGTCACATACATTGCCATTTTGGATTTATTAAATAAATATAACTTTCTCAGACTACATTTTGAAAAGAGCTATTTTTCAAATTTTTTCTATAGACTTCAAAAACATTCCATATCTTCCTTTTAAATAAGGTATAAACCTCTGCATTTATACTGATTTTGTTTTTCTGGACTCTTTTCTTCTCTAGCTCTTGTCTCTTTCCCTATTTTTAACTAATAAAATCTAAGTTTTATATGCATTTACTTAGAATCAAATAGTTCTACAAGGTTTGTAATGAGAGAGAAGACTCTTCCATCTCCACCCCAGCATTTACCTCTCTAAGAAACAACCAATTTAAACTCTGTTAAATATTTTAGTATTTACCTCCATCACTCAAAATACTGTACTTGAATTTTTACCACTGACTGTTATTTTAGACATTATCTAATGTCCTCCCACCATAGAAGATGAAGGTTTTGCTCCTTTTCCTTCCACATTCCTATCATACATGTGTTCTCATTCCTTTATCTCATCCTTCCAATATGATTATATAATAATTTTAATTAGGTTAATACCAGAGTTTATTTTATTATGCTGATGAAAAGTTAGCTTTAACAAAAATAAATGGTAAACTCTAATGACTTATTCTTTCTTTTATAACTTTTTTTTTCTCAGGAATTAATAGCTATCTTAATTTTTTGTTGTCTTGATTTTTTTTAATTAACTTTTCACTAATTCATCCCCTGACTTCTTAATCAGTTGTCAAAAGCTCCTCTCAAAACTGTGAGATTCATTAGCATTACCTCCATTTTATCTTCCTAATGAAGGGCCTCAAACAGCCTCTGACTTCTTCCATTCTGCAATGGTAGCACTTGAGGTCTAATGGATAGCTCTCATCCTGGGATCTTTCACCATCATCCTAGCACTCTTTTAGTCTCCTCTTCGGTTGGCTCTCCTGGTCTTTATCCTATGTTTTTTTCTTTCTTGACTTAATCTCCAAGAGTCCTGAAAATACAGAAATGGAAGGTGATGTTCTGTGGAAGCTGTGTGTTCTGGAGATGCTTTATGTTGTTCTAACACATTGTTAGCTGGGGAACAGAAATCTCAACTGGGACGAAATTCTTTCAGATTATTGAGGCATTATTCTATCAACCTCTAGAGCTTTCAATGTTACTGCTGAAAAGTCTGAAGTATTCAGAGTCTAGCTTCTTTAGCGTTTGACCAATTTTCCCCCTTTCTCTGTTTATTGTTTTGTGCTCTATGTTCTAAAATTTCACAGTAATAAACCTCAATATAGTTCTCTTTCCATTCATATGTGTATATATACTTGGTGCACCCTTTCAGTCTAGAAATTAAGTCTTAGAAATTCTAGGAATTTCTTCCCATATTACTTTGTTGATGATTTCTTCCCTTCCATTTTTCCTTCTTACCTCTTTCTGGAATTCCAGTTATTTGAATATTAAACTTAATTATATATACATATGTATATTTAGATACATATTCGTGAAAATATGGATGGAACTAGAGGGTAGGGTATTATGCTAAGTGAAATAAGTCAGAGAAAGACAAATACCATCTGATTCCACTTACATATGAAATCTAAAAAACAAAAAAATAACAAATAAACAAAAACAGAATTTTAAATACAGAGAAAAAAACTGATGGTTGCTAGAGGGGAGGTAGGTGGGAGGATGGGTGAAATAGCTAACAGGGATTGGGAGGTACAAACTTCGGTTATAAAACAATTAAGTCATGGAGATGGAAAGTACAGCAGAGGGAATATAGTCAATAATATTTATAATACTGTCATATGGTGATATATGGTGACTACTTGTGATGAGCACTGAGTAACATATACAATTGTTGAACCAATATATTGTACATCTGAAACTAATAAAACATTGTATGTTAATTACACTTCAAAAAATTACTATTACATTGTGTAATAGAGATTGATTTCTCTTGATGGTTTTATTTATTTTTTTAAAAGTTTTATTTATTTATTTGTCAGAGAGAAAGCGCACAAGCAAGGGAGCGGCAGGCAGAGGGAGAAGCAGGCTTCCTCCTGAGCAAGGAGCCTGATGTGGGACTCGACTTCATCCCTAGGACCCTGGAATCACGACCTGAGCTGAAAGCATACAATAAACCAACTGAGCCACCCTGAGCTGAAGACAGACACTTAACCGATGGAGCCACCCAGGCATCTCCTCTTCATGGTTTTAAAATGAACAATGTGTTTGAGGCAGGTTTGGGGAAAGTTATTTTACAGAATGAGAATAATATAGTATTACCTTCACCGCATTGAGAAGATTTATTCAGAGGAGCCAGGCAACTGCCAACCTCTTATTATAAAACATTTTGGTAGAGAAGGGGCAAGATGGCGGAGAAGTAGGAGACCCTGTTTCAATCAGTCCCCTAAAGTGAGCTAAATATCTACCAGAAAACTCTGAACACCCATGAAATCAGCCTGAGATGTAGGACTATACACTTCTGGATCTCTGTGGGTACAGAAGACACCAGTGGAGAGGTAAAATGGAATGGGAATGCTTGGACTGATACCGAAGGATAAACAGAATGGGGAGGGAGCCACCAGAAGCAACCCATTGGAAACTTGGAAGTTTGTACCTCCCAATCCCTGTTAGCTATTTCACCCATCCTCCCACCTACCTCCCCTCTAGCAACCATCAGTTTTTTTCTCTGTATTTAAAATTCTGTTTTTGTTTATTTGTTATTTTTTTGTTTTTTAGATTTCATATGTAAGTGGAATCAGATGGTATACAAAAGTGCCCTGTGGTTGGGGACTAGCATTAACTTGGGGTCTGGTTAAAAGCACTCAAAAAGAGCAAAAGAACTTAAGGGGAAACTGGTGGAATCAGGTGGTCACAGGCACAGGCCTACTGCAATAATATTTAATATTACAAGTGATTCCTGGCAGCTTATTTTCTAAACTCCCACAAACAACATCAGATACATTTTTATATATGTTGAGAACTATCTCTCTAAATTAATTTCCTGTCCAAAATACAGTATTAGAAATCATTAATACAGTTTATTAACGTGGTCTCTCTCTTCCCTCTAAAAGTCACAGTTCACTAGATCTGGTGGGCATCTGTCCCAAATGCTTGTGATCCAACTATAGACTATGTGACCTCCTTCAAAAAAACAAAAAACAGCTGGGTCAATAAGATTCTTTTCCTGAAACTGGGGAATCAAGAAACTCAATCAGTTAGCAGTAACATTGAAAGGAAAGCAGAAACAGAGAGGCCTTGATGACCTGTGTTAAGAAAGCCAAAGTTAGGGGCACCTAGGTGGCTCAGTTAGTTAAGCATCTGTCTTTGGCTCAGGGCAGGATTCTGGGGTCCTAGGATTGAGCTCCGCATTGGGCTCCCTGCTCAGCAGGGAGTCTGCTTCTTGCTCTCCCGTTGCCCCTACCCCCTGCTCCTGCTTTCTCTCTCAAATAAACAAATAGCAATCTTAAAAAACAAAAAAGTCAAAGTTATGGGAGGAAAAACTCTAAGCAAAACCAAGAAAGCATATCAAGTAGATTGTTGCACCAGGGCAGTATTCTTCCTCCTGTTCTCCCTTTTGGGGAATGACACCATCTTAGAAGAAATGGCACACTTTTTTTTTTTTAAAGATTTTATTTATTTATTTGATAGAGAGACAATGAGAAAAAGAGAAAACATGAGGTGGGTAGGGTCAGAGGGAGAAGCAGACTCCTTGCTGAGCAGGGAGCCCAATGTGGGACTCAATCCTGGGACTCCAGGATAATGTACCTGAGCTGAAGGCAGTCGCTTAACCAAATGAGCCACCCAGGCGCCCAGAAATGGCACATTTCTTAGAAGGAAACGTAAATGTAGATTTTTGTGACCTTGAATTGGGCAACGGCTTCTTAGATATAACACCCACCACACAAGTCATCAAATAAAAAATAAGTAAAACGGATTTCATAAAGACTTTATATTTTTAAAAATTATTCATTTATTTGAGAGAGAGAGATCACAAGTAGGCAGAGAGGCAGGCAGTGAGAGAGAGAGACAGAAGCAGACTCTCTGTTGAGCAGAGAGCCCAATGCAGGAGTTGATCCCAGGACCCTGAGATCATGACCTGAGCTGAAGGCAGAGGCTTAACCCACTGAGGCACCCAGGCACCCAAGATTTTATATTTGTATGCCTCAAAGGATACTATCAAAAAAAGTGAAGTGACAGTCCACAGGATGGGAGAAAATATTTGCAAATCAATCTAAAAAGCATCTAGTATCCATAATAAATAAAGAACTACTGCAAATCAACAATAAATTTTTTTTAAAGGCAAAAGATTTGAACCCACATTTCCCCCATGAAGACATACAAATGGCAGACAAGCTCATGAAAAGATGTTCAATACTGTAAGTCATTGGGGGAAATGCAAAACAACAATGAGATATATTTAGCATCTACAAGGATAGCCATAAAGAAACAGAACAAAAAAGGAAAATAACTGTGGATAAGGATAAGGAGAAATTAGAACCTCCATACTTTGCTGTAGGAATTAAAATTGTGTAGCCACTTTGCAAAATAGGTTAGCAGTTTCTTAAAATATTAAACATTGAGTTTCCATTTGACCCAGCAATTCCACTCCTATGTATATGCCCAAGATATTTGAAAACATATGTCCATCAAAAGTTTGTACATTAATGTCCATATTAGCTAAAATGTGGAAACAACCTAGATGTCTATCATTTATGAATGAATAAACAAACGTGGTATAGCCACACAATGAAATACATTTATCCATGAAAAGGATGAGATATTCATGCTATAGCATGAATGAACCTTGAAAAAATTAGGCTAAGTGAAAGAAACCTGATACAGAGGACTGTATATTGTATGGTTCCAGTGATTCCATTTATATAAAATGCCCAAAATAGGCAAATCCATAGAGACAAGAAGTAGACTGGTGGTTGCCAGGGACTGGAGTAAATGGGGAATAGAGAGTGACTGATAATGGGAAGAGGATATCTTTGTGGGGTAATGCAAATGTTTTGGACTTAGACAGTGGTGATGGTTGCACATCTATGTGAATATACCAAAAAATCACAGATTATGTGCCTTAAAAGAGTGAATATGGGTATATGAATTATATCTCAATAAAAGAAAAAAACCCAAGTACAAATTACAAGCACATTAAAAATATTCCAGTATCAGCGCATTATTAGTTTTCTCAATTTGAGCTGTAACTTTTAATTCTTCATTAAATGTTTTAACTAGCTTTGAATGAAAGACAACTATTGATAATTTTCTATAAAACAAAGTTAAAGCAAAAACTTGGAATAAGTTAATTCAGGTAATTTTGTTCTTGGTCATTTTGTACTTCCCACATGGCCACTGAATATGAAGAAATTTGCTCCATAACCTGTTGCCTTCCCAGATTTCATACCTGTTCTCATGATGTCCTGCTATAGTTTGGTCCCTATATCTTGATTTCCATAAGAATGCCTCTGTAGCTAAAATAATCCTCATTTAAGTGGGCTGACATGGTTGAGTTACTGAACTTTGCAGTCATACAAACATGATAAAAATAACCATTTATGGAATACTACTCAGCCATCAAAAAAATGAAATCCTGCCATTTGCAACCACATGGATGGAACTAGAGGGTGTTATGCTAGCAATAAATCAATCAGAGAAAGACAATTATCATATGATCTTGCCGATGGGTAGAATTTAAGAAACAAAACAGAGGATCATAGGGAAAAGAGGAAAAAATAAAACAAGATGAAATCAGAGAAGACAAAACACAAGAGACTCTTAATTACAGAAACTCAGGGTTGCTGGAGGGGAGAAGGTTGGGGGAATGGGGTAAATGGATGATGGACATTAAGGAAGATATGTGATGTAATGAGCACTGGGTATTACATATGGGGAGATGAATCACTGACCTCCTCTGAAACCAACAATACACTATATGTTAATTAAATTTAAATAAAAATAAATTGAAAGAAAAAAAGAACAATCATTTACTCTTCCTTCTGTTTTGCAACTCTTTTTTTTAAGGCTGGAAGTAAAGCTCTGCTCAAGGGCATGCCAGTTTTCTAGTAACTGCTACATATTACTTAAAATATTGAGAAAGAGTGATTCTGATTTTTCTTCTGTTTTCCAACCTGATTTTGTATCTTGGTCTTTTTCTTTTCTTCCTTTTTTTTTTTTTTTTAAAGATTTTATTTATTTATTTGACAGAGAGAGAGAAAGAGAGAGCACAGCAGGGGGTGTAGCAGAGGGAGAAGCAGGCTCTCCGCTGAGCAAGGAACCCAATGCCCAGACTCCACTCCAGGACCTTGGGATCCTGACCCAAAGGCAGACAATGAGCCACCCACATGTCTCTCTTGGTCTTTTTCATTCACAGTCAACACTCTGACCCACCATTGAGCCAAATTAGGATCCTAGACTTTTCTGGGAAAATTTACTACTGGGTTTTTTTGTTGTTGTTTTTGTTTTCTTTTTTAAGTACATAAAGATTTGTAGTTGGAAGTTCTTTGTTCTTCCTTGTTAAGGAAGCATGTTGAGGCTGCTAAGTGACTGGGGAAGGAAAGTACACTTGTATTCATTGTGTGCCTATATTTCTTTGCCTAGATGAATTGAGCCTATTGGTATCATGGAAAAGTTTATTGTTGGCATCTTTGCCATCTGCGTGCTTTTCACACTCGTGCTGATTGCTTTTCTCAGCTTCAGAATTCAGTCTTCATTTCACATTGGCAATGGAAAGATGTGAGTCACTGTGGCTTAACAGTGTGAACTGAGCCCCTCAAATAGGACCTTTGGATACTCTCTGCTTGGGCAGGGACTCTCCTTGCCACAATGGACATGCAGCCTATGCCCTGTGTGAAGTTAAGAAAACAGTTTGAAAAACAGAGAGGTTAGATTTAGTATTTTGTTTGTCCTTTAATATGGGTTGTGACTTTGTAAGAAGAATATTCTTGGACTTGTGGTCTGTGAGTCAGGGCAGTTTTGCCCTGGAATTTGAAATGGAATTTGAAATCCATTGAGTTTAATACCAAGTGTTTAATTCAGCACAATGATTAAGCCCTCAATTTGTCCTAGGCACAATGTGGGCACAGACATGAATCTTTCTTTATTCAGCTGACCAGATGAACTCTTGCCTGAGTAGAGACTTCTCTAGCTGTTCCTTCTCATTCATGGTTGTCTTGAGGACAGTGAGGTGGTCCACAGGAGCTGTTTAGAGGTCTGGAGGCCAAATAAAAAGATGTATAAGTCAGACTACAGATAGTTAACTTGGCTCTCTTTTCAAAATGTTTTCCACTATTTCTGGTGCAGGGCAACAATTGTCCAAGTTCTTTCATCTGAAAGTTCTAGTGCTCCACATTTATGGTATGCATGGGAGTCCAGACTATCCCTGAAATTAAACTACATCAATGTTACTTGCAGTTAAAATTATTTTACACATAACTAATCCTTTCTTCCTCAGATCCTATCATTTTGCATGCGGACAATTTCTGTGGGAAACATGTGCAATATTCAAAATCATCTTTTGGCCTTCATAAATCCTACATGTACATTTCTGATGGGCAAGTGTCACTTCTCCAGAATTTGTAAGCATCACAAATGCTTAACATTTTCTCCCTAAATGCACCTTTGAATATACTTTGGCTTATATTCTGAAAACATGATAAGATATGATATATGCTCTTTATTCAACTGACATTGGTGGGAAGAAGTCCAACAAATGCATTATTCTTTATTTCTTTTTTTTACAATGTATAAGTCAGAGCCTTGCTGGAGCTTTTTTCCTCCAACTTTGATTGATTCATCTAATTTTCACTTTGGTTTAGTGATTACTTAATCAGCCCAGCAACCATGGCCCTGCACCATGTACTCTTTTCATCTTGGCCAGGCAGTGTCAAAAATGTGCCCATTTTTGTGTGCATCCCCTAGGCCTCATAGATTTTTATCTCTTCAACTTTTTTTTATAGTCATATAAGGTATTATTAGCCCCAGGGATACAGGTCTGCGAATCGCCAGGTTTACACACTTCAAAGCACTCACCATAGCACATACCCTCCCCAATGTTCACAACCCCACCACCCTCTCCCTTACCCCTCTCCCCCCACCCAGCAACCCTCAGTTTTGTGAGATTAAGAGTCTCTTATGGTTTTCAACTTTTTTTTTAATCCTAAGTTACAATTATTCTTCTTTTGCTAAAATTGTCTCAAACTTCACCAGTGGGAGTCCCTCTTTTTTGAAAAAAGATTTATTTATTAATTTGAGAGAGAGAGTGCACATGAGTGAATGGGGGGGGGGAGGCAGAGGGAGAGAATATCTGAGCCAACTCCCACTGACCATGGAGCCAGACATGGGGCTTGATCACAGACCCTTGAGATCAGTACCTAAGCCAAAATCAAGAGATGGACACTTAACCAACTAAGCCACTCAGGTAACCCTACTAGGAGCCCCTTAAGATGGCTCCTGTAGGGGCACCTGGGTGGCTCAGTGGGTTAAAGCCTCTGCTTTCGGCTCAGGTCATGATCCCAGGGTCCTGGGATCGAGCCCCACATTGGGCTCTCTGCTCAGCAAGGAGCCTGCTTCCCCCTCTCTCTCTGCCTGCCTCTCTGCCTACTTGTGATCCCTGTCAAGTAAATAATAAATAAAATCTTCAAAAAAAAAAAAAAAAAGATGGCTCCTGTATTCTTTTAATACACCTTCATTAGAAATCCTTGACAACATATTTGCTTTTTGGCAAAACAGCTTATACTTTACCTCTCCTAACCCTAGAAACAGCAATGTCTCCAAGCAGCCCTGATTCCTGTTAGTAGGAAATATGGAAATCAGGATCTGACTACTAGATATGCTCACAGATATCACTATGTCATTACCTCTCAGCAAATGGAACTAAAAAATACACGTAATTTTAAACCATAGATTCATTTAAAATTTTCCAACTCAAGTATAACATTACAGAACTTTTCCTTAATTTCTTTGATTTTATATTTGTCTTTATTTTCCCTTACACTAAAAATCAGTTCATAATTATATATATTTATGTATTATATAATATCTCATTATATATATTTAAACTATGTTTATATCTATTACAATTATGTATTTTCTCTTTATATATAGTTTCAGTTACAGTATCGTATTATTACTAACAGTAAAACTACTGAGTGAAGTTTAAAATTTCTTTGCAATTCTTTTTTGTCATCATCTAAGGATATATAGTAAGAATTATACATACAAAAGTCACTTGCAATAATTCTTCTGTGTAGTTACTAATTTGGTATACAGTTAGATTCATTTATTTCACTCTATTTTTTATTTGGAGGTTTGCTTTTTTATTTAATTTTTGAATACATCAAACATTTATTTAGTTCACAAGTCAAAAAGAAGTCGGATATATCAAAGAAATTTCATATTTATTTCTATCCTACCCAACTCCTCTTCCCTCCATTGAAAATCATTTATTAGTTTCTGATTTATGTTAGCTTTTTAATATTTAGCAAGTATGTATATATTCTTACATCTTTTTTTATACAAAACCTAGCATAGTACATATACCCTGTTGTAAAACTTTCTGTTTTCACTTGCCTAGAGGTCACTTTATATGTGTTATTATGATCTTTTTAATTATTTTATGATAGATGGATAAATAGTCCTTTATAGTGATGCATTATGGTTTATTCAACCAGTTATTCCCAATCTTTTGAGATTAAAAGTAGTGCTACAATTTATAACCTTGTGTATATGTTTGTTGTACCTTTGCATAGATACAGTGTCAGGACAGATTTATTACAGTGGATTGACAAATTCTTCTCCATAATGGCTGTACCATTTGCATTCCTGCTAGTAATGTATAAGAATGTCTGTTTCTCCAGGGTGCCTGCGTGGCTCCATTGATTAAGCATCTGATTCTTGATTTCAGCTCAGATCATGATCTCTGGGTCATAGGATTAAGACCGGTACTGAACTCTGCACTGAGTATGAGCCTGCTTGGGATTCTCTCTCTACCCCTCCCTGTGGCCATCCCCCACACGTTATCTCTCTAAAAGTAAAACAAAACAAAAAAGAATGTCTGTTTGTCCAAAGTCTTGTCAATAGCATATGTCATTAACTTCTGAATTTTTGTCTAATGGATGAAAAATGATGTCAGTTTTGAAGATGTACTCAAAATAGAGCATCTCTTCCTGTTTAAGAGCACATGCCTTTCTAAACAGGTATTTTGCTAATATTTCCTTCAGATTTTTGTTCAATTTCTGCTCTGTTTTCAAGACCTCTTTATATATGAGGAATATTAGTTCTTTATCTGATAAGAGTTGCAAAAGTTACCTTCCAGCTTGTCATCTGTGTTTGACACTGGATTTTTTGTCTTGATTTTTAGCAGCTTTATTAAAATATTCATGTACTATATAATTCATTGGTTTTTAGTATTTTCACAGATTTGTATACTCATTACCATAATTTTAGAACATTTTCATTACCCTAAAAAGGTATCCCGCAATGCGGGGCTCCATCCCAGGACCCTGGATCATGACCTGAGCCGAAGGCAGAGGCTTTAACCCACTGAGCCACCCAGGCGTCCCTAGTTGGGCTTTTTTTTCTCCCAGTTTTTATGTAGTCAAATTTATCTCCCTTTTTTATTGCATCCAGATTTTGAGTCATAGTTTAAAAATTTTTCCTTATTCTCAACTTCTAAAGAAAACTACCCTTGACTTCTTGAAACCCATTTCAATTTTTACAGTTAGAGCTCTAATTTGTTTGATATTTATCTGGTAAATGACACAAACTATGGATCTAATTACTTTTTTTCCAAATGCCATATAGTTCTCACACCTTCACTGAGAAAAGGCTTTTGTACTAGTTTCATATTGCTGCTGTAACAGTAATGTCAGTCTCCTTTTGTTAGATATTTTTATTCTCATTGCATTTCCTATAATTTGTCTTACCTACCTGCTGTGTTATTTATGTGTAGGTAATTATAACTGCTACCATTTCATTGTGAATTATGGCCTCTAGCATCATAAAATGCTCTTCCTTATCATTTACTGCTTTTTTTTTTTTAAAGATTTTATTTATTTAAAAGAAAGAGCAAGAGAGAGGGCAGAGGGAGAAGCAGGCTCCTGCTGAACAAGGAGCCTACCACAGAGCTTGATCCCAGGACCTGGAGATCATGACCTGAACCAAAGGCAGTTGTTTAACCAACAGAGTCACCCACATGCACCTCATTTACTGTTTTTTCAGTTATTCTACCATGTCACATATCAAAAACACAAACTTTTTTTTTCTTTGCTTTAGCCTTATATACCTTTCCCTATTTTCAGTCTTTCAGAATTAATTTGTTTTAGGTATGTCTTTGCTTTGTTTTATAAGACATTGGAATCCTTTATTTTAGTAGATGAGTTAAGCCCACTTAACATTTATGAATAAAGACGAATTTTATCTCAGGAGTGTAATGGATCTTATGTGAATGTGTCTTTCCATATATAATCTGTTCTCTTTGCTCTTTTAAAAACTTAAGGAAAATGTTTAATATTATAAAAATTCGGCTTTTTTGTTCATGGCAGCCTCTATACAAATACCTTAGATAATGTCTAGTCCCTTTTTTTCTTATAAACTTCTATTCACAAAAATGTTACAGTCTATGCCTTGACTGCCATCAGTTCCTTCTACAGCAATCAATGAGATTTTTCTACTTCCTTTCTTTCCCCTTTTTCCTCATATTTTAGTTTTATTATTTTTATTTTTCAAAACATATAACATTTTTATGCTATTCTTCCACTCTTCTCATCTTGTTCTAATCTTAAATCTTCAATCAAATATTTTCAAGTGCACCACTAGTCCTTTTGCTGAAGTTTCTCTAATTATTTCGTAGTTAAACTCATTCCCTACGGATTCTTTAAGAAGTTTTAAAGTTCTGTGTTTTTCTAGTTAACTATTTTTGCACAATAAATTTTCCCAAACTTCATGATGGAAAAACATCATGTTAGGGGTGCCTGGGTGGCTCAGTCAATTAAGTGTCTGCCTTTGGCTCAGGTCATGATCCCAGGACTCTGGGATCAGCCCCACTTTGGGATCCCTGCTTGGCAGGGAGCCTGCTTCTCCCTCTGCCCCTTTCCCCCATGCATGCTCATGCTCTCTGTCTCACTAAAATAAATAAATTAGATCTTAAAAAAAACAAAAGAAGAGGGAGACAGGGTAAATAAATAAATAAGTAAATAAATAAAATCACATTATTATAGTTCATGACTTTATGAACCAAGGATTCAGATGGAGCTTGGCTGGGATTCTGCTGTTCCATGTAGTACTAACTGATGACACTATGTGGTATTCAGCTGGCATCTGTGCTAGTCTTAATGGTCCAAGATGGTTTCCCCAAACAGCTAATGCTTTGGCAGGGATGGCTGAGAGGCTGAGCTCAGTCTCCTTCTTTCCATGTAGTCTCAAGGCTTCTTCATCTCTTCATGTGGTCTTCCCAGTAGGACAGTAGACTGCATAAGTTGTAACTTTAGGGTTACTTGAAATAGTTTTTCCAGACATAGGAAGTGGAAACTCTCAATATCTTAAAGTCTGAACCTAAAAACTGATTCAGCGTGACTTCCACAATATTCTATTGGTCAAAGTAGTCATTGGAGCCCAGATTCAAGGGGAGGGAACTTAGAACTCAGTGGAAGGAGTGTCAAAACAATTTCTGACCATCTTAAATCAACTATAAATATTTTCTGAACTACTGCACTTAAAAATAATGTTTTATAGCCTTGAAAACAGCTGGATTTAAAATCTTTAGTTCATATTTTCCTTAAGTATCTTGAAATTGTTTCTCTCCTGTCTTTTTTTTTTTTATTGCTATTGAGAAATTTGATGCCAGTTTTATTTTCTTTTGTAAGTGATCACAGAACCCAAAGGGTATTTATTTTTTTAAGATCAAGGAATCCTACTAATTCATCCTTTGAAGTTGACTTATTTGTCTATACCCAGTATAGACTGGATTCTTTTATATGTACATTCAGGACTTTTTTCTTTCAAAAAACTTCTTGAATTTACTTTTAAATATATAGTTCTATTTAAATATAGTTGTAGTCTATCGTGCTGTATTTCCTTTCCTAAAATTCAACTATATGTACTTTGGATCTTCTTTTCCTGAATTACTTTTCTTTGTTCCTTTTCTGTCTCCGCCTTAATTTTTAAAAATTTCTTGGTTCTTTTAATTTCTGTTCTCTAAGATCCTTAGTGTATTGGGTCCTATACATTTTCTCTGGGCACCGTATAACCTAGTCTTCATCATCAAAATGATTTTGTCTTAAAAAAATGATTTTGTCTTTTTAAAAAAAAATTTTTTTCCCTGAGTTTATTCAGATCCTATTTCATATTTTCTTACTGCTTGTTCCTTTCTATTCTGAATTCTTAATGTCTGATTTGTGGGGTTCATTCACAGCTATGATTACTTTTGTGATTATATTTAGCTCATCACAGGATTTTTGTTTCATTTTTTATTTTTCTTTACTTTGTTTTATGTTTTCATCTGCAGTAAACTTTTCAGGGTCACCTTTTTTTCACATAACTCTGCATGTAGCCTAAGTTATTTTTCATCATTATTTGAATTGTGTTTTCTAGGCCCAGAAACAATAAGCAGTCCAATAGCAAGTAAGAAGGGATTTCGTGGCTTACTTTGTTTCTTAGTTCAGGACTGCCTTCTTTTGTTGATAAAATATATTTCCCTTAATAAATTTTGCTTTAGAAAATGTTATTTTTAATTTTTATTTTACTTTAAAGGTCCTTTTACGGAGCTACTTCTTTCTATATCTTTACCACTAAGCTAGTAAGAGATACCACCTCCTTCTCAACCAGCAATAGTGCTTTTCCAAGACACCTCTGGTTTAATACATTCTCCAACCCGTTCCTTCCTTCTTTCCTTCCTTCCTTCCTTCTTCTCTCCCTCCCTCTCTCTCTCTCTTTCTTTCCTTCCTCTCTCCCTCCCTCCCTTTCTTTCTTTCTTTCTTTCTTTCTTTCTTTTTTTTCCCAACCCCTTTCTTTTCCCTAATGTTCAGGTCACAGATATGCTGTTAAGATTTTCCCATGCAAGCAGAACTCTCACCATTTTTGAGATGAACTCCATCCTCCACATGATTCCTTCCACCCGCTCCTCTCCATATGATTTTGGGTGAACATCCACATGATCATCTTCCACATGATCCTTTCCTAAACACTAAATCTTCTGTGTGATTTGGAATTGATGGTTTTTGTCTTGGATGTTTGTTTCTAATGTAAACTGAGGTTTAGAGCATTCTGTCTCCTATTATGATAGAGATGGGCTACAGGTAATTTTTATTATTCTACCCAATGCTTTTATTATAAAAGATACACAGTAAAAATACAAAATAAATAACCATGATTTTCCCTCTCTCTCTCTCTCTCTCTCTCTTTTTCTCTCTCATTAACACACACACACACACACACAAATATTCTTTTCTGAAAGTTCTTCTCCTTGAAGAATCTGCTGCAGCCAAACTGCTTTCTTTTGTTTAATCTGTCATGTTGGAAATTCTTACCCAATGACTGGTTGTCCTCTGAAGCTTTTAGCCTTCTGTATGGAAACAACCAATTAACTGCCTGTCATGTTTGAAATTCTTAACCAATGACTGGTTGTCCTCTGAAGCTTTTAGCCTTCTGTACGGAAACAACCAATTAACTGCCTCATTTTCAGTGTCCCCTATTCTAGATACTTTCTCTTTTATTCTCTTCAAGGAAGACTTTTGCTGCAGGAGGGAAGCATCAGGTACCTGGCTATGCAGAGCTGGGAGAAAATATAGGGATCTAATTGCTTCTTAAGCAGACTCTCACCCAGACTTCCTTAGTTTCTGAATTCCCCTTACTCTCACTTCTAGAGGCACATAGTACTACCTATTTCTAAGGCATCTGGGGATTCTGTGATATAAATCAGGTTGTTTCTCTGCTTTCCTCACAGCTGGCTTAATGTATAGTTTTTTTTTTTCACATCTGTCCTGATATTTAACAATGATCGGCTTTCTGACTTCCAAACTATTGTTGCTGTTTTGTTCCTAAACTGTTCTCTGGTGTCCGTATAGGTATATGTTTTCTTAAATCCCATCACTGTGATTTAGTGGGGATGCAAGAAAAAAAAAATACATGTTTTTTGCAATGTGCACCTTTGCTATTTGTCCTCAGTCTGGAATTTTCCCTCAAGGTATTTTTTCAAATCACATTTACTCTTTTTTTTTAAATAAACATATATTTTTATCCCCAGGGGTACAGGTCTGTGAATTGCCAGGTTTACACACTTCACAGCACTCACCATAGCACATACCCTCCCCAATGTCCATAACCGCACCCCCTTCTCCTAACCCGTTCACATTTACTCTTTATCCCACTAGTCAGTATTACCCCATTCATATATAACACCACTCTTACCAAATCCCAACTCTTCATTTACATCTTTTTTTTTTTTTAAAGATTTTATTTATTTATTTGACAGAGAGAAATCACAAGTAGATGGAGAGGCAGGCAGAGAGAGAGAGAGGGAAGCAGGCTCCCCTGCTGAGCAGAGAGCCTGATGCGGGACTCGATCCCAGGACCCTGAGATCATGACCCAAGCCGAAGGCAGTGGCTTAACCCACTGAGCCACCCAGGCGCCCCTTCATTTACATCTTTATCCAACTTTTTTTTTGAAAAAGCATTTTCTTATTCATCTACTCCCTCTCTTTTTATCCTACACTCAATACTAGGAGCCTCAGTGCTCCAAACTGTTCTTCAAGGAACTGTATTAGAGACTCCTTGTATGTCACATTTCATTTTTTCAGAAGAATCACATATAGATGGGCTTCTGGGAAGATGACAGAGTAGGAGGATCTTAGACTCAGCCCATTCCATGAACACACCTAGATGGCAACCACATTAGAGTGTCCAACCCATAAAATAAGCCAAAGACTGGTAGAACAGACTCTCCACAGCTGATTGTAGAGAAGAAAAAAGGGTAGGAGGGGCAGAGATGCAGTTGGGAGCCAAACTCCCAGTGAGACTAACCACAAATGGGAGGGAAACCACAAGAATCAAAAAGGAAGAAGACCCCACACCACGCACCCTAGACATGGGGGACAGGCACTGGGAAGATGAGTCCCCATACCTAACATTTGACTTTGAAAAGCAACTGGGATTAACTTTGCAAGTATTTAGAGTCAGTAGGACTTAATTTTCAATACTTTAAAAATCAGCAGGATTAGCTCTGGCAGAGCTTAGAGGGCTATGGGAAACTCAGTCCCCACTCTTAAAGAACAAGTATAACAAACAACCCTGATGAGATACAGCATAAAAGTAAAAGTTTGAAAAGCACCTGGAATTTATGTGAAGATTTATTTACTAATTTCAGAATGAGCATTAGAGAGGCAGGGATCAGAGACTGCTCCAAGAACAAAAGAGCTGGTGGAAACAATTTTTCTCTCTCCCCACCCCAAGTCTAGACAGCCAGACATTTGTGGGAACCAGCATGAACGCCTTCCATCTACATTGTACACTGGACTCCTGCATTTTTCTGGGGATCCATCCCTGGATCCAACCTGCCCTACCTGGCAGGAGTCCCTCCAAAGTGAATCCTACCATGTCACAATCTGCAAGCAGCCCCAACAGGGATTAACACTACTCCAAAGTGACTCCTGCCCTGGGGAGAAGAGAATATAACCATACACACCAGTTTGACTGCCTCCCCAGCAGACAGACAAGAGGCAGACATCTGTCCTGACTGCTGCCCAGCTGATCAACAAAAACCTCTCAAGAAGAACCACAGAGAGAATCCTGTAGCATGGTGCAACCACACCCTTGGGGGTAGGCATGGGGTCCAACTATTGTCATCTCCCAACTACAAGCTCATGACAGTTTCCAACTTGCCTCTCACCAGCAAAGGATCAAACCTTGCCCAAAACAGGCTAAGAGAGCCACTGCAGTCAACTGGGCTGAAGGAAAACACAGCTTAGCCACAATAAGACACACACAATACACATAGAGATTCTCTTAAAACACCTGGTTCTGATGAATAGGGCACTCTGACCTACAGGGCACCATAGAATCTCTTCTTCATAAGGCCATTACTCTTAAGATCAGGAGATGTAGCTGACTTTCTTAATACACAGAAACAGAGAGTTAGACAAAATGAGGAGACAAAGGAGTATGTCTCAAATGAAAGAACAGAACAAAACCACAGTGAAAGAGCTAAATGAAATGGAGATAAGCAATATGCCTTATAGAGAATTCAAAAGTAATGCTCTTTTGAATGCTCTGGACTTAAGAGTGGAGGATCTCAGTGAGACCTTCAACAAAGAGATTAAAAAAATATAAAAGAGAACCAATCAGAGATAAAGAACTCAATAACTGAAATTAAAAATACACTAATGGGAATCAATAGTGGTTTAAAGGAGGCAGAAGAAAGGATCAGCAATAAGGAAGACAGAATAATGAAAAGCAACCAAGCTGAACAGCCAAAAGAAAAAATAATAATAAAATATGAGAATAGGTTAAGAGAACTCAGTGACATCATCAAGCATAATAAAAGCATTATAGAAATCCCAGAAGGAGAAGAGAGAGAAAAGGGGGCAGAAAATTTATTTGAAGAAATTACAGCTGAAAATTTCCCTTATCTGGGGAAGGAAAAAGAAATGCAGATCCAGGAGGCACAAAGAGCACCCCCAAAAATCAAACAAACAAACAAACAACAACAAAAAAACCCAAGAAAATCCACACCAAAACACATAATAATTAAAATGGCAAAGAGTAGTGATAGAGAATTTTAAGGCAGCAAAAGAAAAGAGAGCAATTACATGCAAGGGAAAATCCCACAAGGCTATCAGCTGATTTTTTCAGCAGAAACTACAGGCCAGGAGAAAGGGGCATGATACATTCAAAGTGCTGAAGGGGAAAAAAACCTGCAACCAAGAATACTCTACCTAGGGGCGCCTAGGTGGCTCAGTGGGTTAAAGCCTCTGCCTTCTGCTCGGGTCATGATCCTAGGGTCCTGGGATCTGCTCAGTAGGGAGCCTGCTTCCTCCCCTCTCTCTCTCTCTCTCTGCCTGCCTCTTTGACTACTCGTGATCACCCTCTGTCAAATAAATAAAAATCTTAAAAAAAAAAAAAAAAAAGAATACTCTTCCTAGTAAGACTATCAGCATAGAAGGAGAAATAGTTTCCCCCCAAAAAGCTAAAGGAATTTATCATCTAAGCCAGCCTTACAAGAAATGTTAAAGGGGACTCGTTGAGTGAAAAGAAAAGGCCATAATCAGGAGTAAGAAAATTAGGAATTTTCAGATAAATGCAAACAAAATAAAAGCAACAGATTAATCACTTATAAAACCAGTGCAGAGGTTAAAGCACTAAAATCAACTATACCTATAAAAATCAGTCAAGGGATTCACAAAAAAAAAAGATGAAACCATCAACAAAACAAAAAGACAACCTACTGAATGGGAGAAAATATTTGCAAATGATATATCCAAAAGGACTTAATATCAAAAATATATAAGAGCATATGCAACTCAATACCAAAAACACAAACAATTCAATTAAAAAATGGGCAGAGGACCTAAATAGACATTTTTCCAAAGAAGATATACAGATGGCCAACAGACAAATAAAAAGATGTTCAACATCACTCATCATCAGGGAAATGCAAATTAAAACCACAATGAGGTATCACCTCACACCAGTTAGAATGGCTAGTATCAAAATGACAATAACAAATGTTGGCAAGGATGTGGAGAAAAGGAGCCTCCTGCACTACTGGTTGGAAAGTAAACTGGTGTAACCAGTGTGGAAAACAGTATGTAGTTTCCTCAAAAAATTAAAAATAGAAATACCACATGATCCAGTAATTCCATTACTGAGTATTTACCCAAAGAAAATGAAAACACTAATTAGAAAAGATATGTGCACACCTATGTTTATTACATTATTTACACTAGCCAACATATGGAAACCTAAATATCCCCCAATAGATGAATGGGTTAAAAAAATGAAGTATGTAAACACATACACACATGCATATAGCTATTTACAAAAGGTATTATTTAACTTCTATTTTTAAATACATCAAGCATCTCTAAATATCTAGAAAGACTAGATATTGCACATAAAATCTTATTTGTCCACTATGTACACAGCACTGTTCGATAAAATTGCATGCATGTAAAAATGGTTATAATCAAGTTATATCTTCTAAATATAACCGTTTGGTTTTGCAACATTCCCTTCTCAGTTCCCTCTCTTTTCCACTACACCAGTAGACAAGAAGCATGGGTGTGTGTAATGCTTAGAGGTGATTCAACAAATGATATCCAACGGCCATGTTCAAAAGACAACCTTACCTATGAATTTCAAGACAAAGGGTACAAAATGTGCTAATTTTACTACTTTGTCATACACTGGCAACTTCTTTGATATCTAGAGACTAGATGTTGCAACATTAGGATTCATTTTTCATTAAACTATAACCACAGCAAAAAAATGCACATAACATACAGAAAAATAGTTTTGTTGGAAATGTCAAAGAATGAACACATTAGCATATTAACTTTTACAATTCTTTCTTTCTCACTTCCTTCAAACCACTGAACAAGTATAGATAGTAGTATACTATTCACAGAGGTGATTTAACAATTCCATTCCCAAGAGACAATATTGCCTATGAATTTTAGCAAAAAGATATTTACAAAGTGCTATTTTACTAGCTCCTCTACTTTTTAACATATATCAGGTATTTCCATTAGATGTTTCAAATAAGGAGTTAATCTGTTCATGGTACACACAGCAATCACTGAATTAAACTGCAGACATGTAACAATTACAATTCAAAGGTGTCTTTAAAATATAAACATTCTGGCCTAAAATCTTCCTTTCTCTCCCTCTTTCGCTGGACCCATAATGTTCCATATGGAACCTGGGACCAAGTGGACCATAATGTTCAAATTTCCAGAAGACAACCTTTCCTAAGAATTTTAGCACAAAATGTAGAAAATATGTTAATTTACTAACTCTACTTTTGTCATATCCTGGCAACCTTCTTAACATCTAGAAAGATTGGATGCTGTAAATGATGACCCAATTGTCTGTGTATATCCTTATATCCTGAAGAGTTAAAAAAAAATGCATGAACATAAGGAACAATGGTTGATTTCACCTCACCATAAATACACTGGCACAGAATTCTCTGCATTTCCTTCTCCTCCCTCCCTTAAACAGTGCACAAATACAATGTGTACTGCTTGAAGAGATGGTTCTTCCAAACCCTTCCCCCCAAAACAATATTTCATATGAATTTTAACAAAAATATATTTACAATATGGGAAATTTTATTATCTCTATTTTCAACATCTATCAGACAACTTCAGAATATCTAGAAAGATAAGATATTCAGTAAAGCACTCAGCACTGTCAACCATCTCTACAGTAATGAGGAAAATACACACACAAAACAATGGTTATTATATGAAGATGTCTTCCAAATATGACCAGTCTGGCATAGAACATTTTTCTTTTCTTTTTTATAATGTAAACATCTAACATCTGCTTGTCATTCCACTCCTGATATTTCTAGTCCAGTCCTATAATGCAACCTGCTTGTGGCTGACATCAGCAATTATCAGTGCTGCTGGGACCACTGTCTGATTTTTTGCTTAGTTTTCCTTCCCAATTCTTGGCCTGTATTTGGTGTTAGTGGCCCTTCCACAAGGCTTCACTCATTCAGCCTCAGGCTAAATCCCAGCTTTGGAAATAACATCCCAATAGAAATCTTTACAGACTATAAATTTCCCTGAATCTCAGCCAATATACTTGTATAGTTTGCTTTTTTACAAGTTGAGGCTGAACTGTAGTATAAATATAGCATTTGGTTAGTCCTTGAAGGCCACCTTAATTGGATTTGATTTGAAGATTCATATTATAAAACTCACTCAACTAGACCTTTCATTCTCTGAAATTCTTAACCAGAGGAGGATGCTAGGAAATCAGAAGTGTAAATGTGATTACGTTTTTATTTTAACAGCAAAAAAATTGAAAAGCAATCAAAGAATTGGAAATTTCTTCATCACATGTAAACTTTTCTCTTAAAAATCTGCTGTACATGGCTAAGTTCACCAGAGTATTATTTAAAAGAGAAAAGTGGGCTAACATTAATTTTCTATCATTTATAATAAAAAATTTTGCATATTATGACTTTGTGAGTCAAAACAAGCTCATCTTTTTTTTTTCTTTAACAGCTTTTTTAAAAAATTTTTTATTTTTTATAAACATATATTTTTATCCCCAGGGGTACAGGTCTGTGAATCACCAGGTTTACACACTTCACAGCTCTTAAACACTCTTTTTAGTGTTCTATAATCACACTAAACAAAAAATTTTGTCCCTCCCCCCATTTTGAGAGTTGTTTACTAAGCAAATCATAGGATGTCTTATCATACATTCAAAGAATATCTAGCCAAGGAGCTTATTTTGCATAGACATAGGTGACACAGTATTTTACAAATATCAACCTACCTAGGAAACGCAAATATGTTTTGCTCAATAGAGTGATACAATTATGACTATGGATCTAATAGCAGAAAGAGGCTTACATTTACATATATTACTCTTCAGGAATTGCATAAAATGCAATCAGAGAAATGTGTTTAGAGTATTTACTTTTCTTTGTAGTTACATTTTTAAAATACATACTTGACAAAAAACATTTCTGCAAAAATTTGACCATTTTAATTATTAAATATCTATCAGAAGACTGTTTCTTTATCTGCTATGTGCAGGAACAAAAAGAACCCTGAGTCAGATAAACTGAGGCTTTGGAGCTAACAAAAAGAAAGGTGTATTTACCCACTGATCAATTATCTAATGCTATCTATGCCTCAAGAAAATAGTGACTTCTTTCACTTACCAGTCAGCAAAACCAAAGCAGGATTCTTAATTGCATGTAATTCTATATAGCTGACAAATACATACACATTCAGGATCCAGATGCATTCTGGGTTAGGTTTTTTGGGTTAATGTCTATTGCTGTCCCTTTTCTCCATATCCCATTAAGTGGGATATGTCATGTTGGTCCCCATACACGGGGCTCACAAGACTTAAAGATGGACTAATGACTGCTTCCGTTATGCCAGAAAACTAACTCTTGTAAGTGGAAAGGAATGTTCAGGTCTGAGTAGGCCTCTTGCTTCTATACTCTCTAAAACTATTTTATTCGGTAGATCCATTGATAACATAAATCTGTATTAGTTTCGAGTAATCAGAAATCAGAAATATGTGTCTTACTTTGACCATCAAACATTTCTGGATATATGTTTTGGAGACGAACTGCATAAAAAAAAATGAAAGGCCTTTCTGGTGGGGGTCTTGCTCCATTTTGGTTAGTCCTAAAGGTATTTGGCAAATACTGCTAATTATCCCTCATTCATTCTCCATAAGTTCCATTAATTAAAAAATGCCCTAAGGGTTAGGTTGGCACATCACTAACCAGCTAGACACTACTCTTCTCAGCTACCATACAACTATGTGAGGCCAAATGGGATTCAGGTCATTGGGATGGGACTATAACTGATGTGTGAACTTCTTATTTTGTCCATAAAGAAACTCTGGGCTCCCTCTTTCCTCTTTCCAGACATCAGGAGAAATGGCAACAACTAGAAGAGCTGCATTGGACCTAGACACGGAGCTGCACATTAAGGATTGTTGCGCCAACCCGGCAACCTAGTCTCTGGATGAACACACAGAGCAGACGTTTGCTTCTGGATTGGTACATAAAAAGGAAAGAAACTTCCCTCTAAATTAAGCCACTGTATTTTGGGATTGCTTTGTTATTAATTTTGTTATCACACAGTTAATCCTATGTCCTCTCTGATGGAACAATTCAGAAAACTTCAACTACAGTAATAACCAGCCTCAACATCATCATCATTTTCATTGTCATGACAACGAACCATGTGTTATCAACTGATGCATCCACTAATAAACTGCTCACGTCGAGATTACTTTATTAAAAAATCCACTATAACAACATACAGGATAATACATGCAATAGAACCCATGGGGGAGGTTATAACGACAACAGCAAATGTGCATCCTGAACAGCCCATTTTGCTGAGTACTGTGCATGTGCAGACTTCACAGCTCTTCACTAAAGACTGGAGTATCAGAGAGGAGGGGACATGCCCAAAGATCTTTTGAAAAAGGCCAGAATGTAAATGGGAAATGAAAACAGGGAGATGTGGCTTAAGTGTGGAACCACAAGTTCTCTCTCTCTTAGACACACATTTGCTGCAAGGAACTGGTATTAAATAAATCTTTAAACTAACATTGACAGTTTCAGTAAAACTTGAGGGCAAATATGCTACCCACTGAGGGCAAAAAGGCACAGGAATAACATGAATCATCCAATTTGTGCCTTTATGTAAAATCCATCACTGTTCTGACTGCTGTGGATCAGGCCTCTGTTCTGCCACTCCTCAGATTCAGAGCAGCTGCAGGCTGACAGGAATTCCTGGCAGTGAAGTTGTCTTTAAATTTCTCTGTGTTATTAGAATTCCATTTCCAAGGATTTTTAATGCAGCAATGGAATATATTAGAATACTTGTATATGCACTAGTTCGGCTTAGTTACACACAAAAGAGTTTATTCTGGATTCAGGGCAATGTCTCTGGGTCTTAGAAGTTTCATAGATGTGTGTATTCCTTTGTACCATCTGGAAAAGAGGCCAATGTGAGAATTTCTCCTTGGAAGAGAAAACAGCCTAAAGCATCTGAGAGCTTCCTTCCACAAATTTTGCCCTCCCCGGGTGCCTGGGTGGCTCAGTGGGTTAAGCCACTGCCTTCGGCTCAGGTCATGATCTCAGGGTCCTGGGATCGAGTCCCGCATCGGGCTCTCTGCTCACCAGGGAGCCTGCTTCCTCCTCTCTCTCTCTGCCTGCCTCTCTGCCTACTTGTGATCTCTCTCTGTCAAATAAATAAATAAAATCTTAAAAAAAAAAAAAAAAAAAAATTTTGCCCTCCCCTGAGAAGCTCCAAATCTCCTCTCCAAATGTATGAATATGTATAGAGGATCTTGCCTTTCATGCCTGAATACATGGGGCATGTGCTGCTAAAAATCCCTAAAAAAACAGACTTAATACAGGAATGTGTCTGAAAACACTCATATAGGGACAAATCAAATGACTCTAACTTTATAAAGCACAGCAAACTGAATGCCTCCTCCCCACAGATATTGAAAATACAAGTTATTCATTTTAAATGCTTACATTTACAATTCACAGTAGTGAAATTATCATATTCTAGCAAGGTCACTGAAATTAGCATTTCTCTAACCTCTCTATTGTATCTCATCAATCATTCAATATATTAAGTCACTCTTGAGGGCCAGGCACTGTGACAGGTCCAGATTGCCCTGTGACAGGAATGCCTTCCCATTTACATCATAAGACCAGTTCTTACTGTGTGTTAGGAGTTGATTTAGACCTAGGGGTGCCTGGGTGACTCAGTTGACTAAGCGTCTGGCTTCAGTTCAGGTCATGATCCCAGTGTCCTGGGATCAAGTGTTGTATTAGGCTCCTTGCTCATCAGTGAGTTTGCTTCTCCTCTGCCTGCTGCCTACCCCCAGCCCCCACTCCCCGCCCAAGACTTGTGTGTGCTCTCTCTTTCTCTCTAACAAATAAATAAATAAATAAAATCTTTAAAAAAAAAAAAAGGAGTTGGTTTGATCTAAAGAATAATGACAGTCTGTCCTTGCTTTTATGAACCTTAGAAGATGGCTAAGGAGCAAAACAAAAATATGACAAGTAGCCTTTGTTCAGAGACTTCAAAGGCCAAACTAATTAGCTGCTAAATAGAATGAGTGGTATAAAAAATTAGTCAAATTCTTAACAAGGCACCCAGCCAGGGGCCAAGGAGAACTTTCCAGTTATAGTCTCACCTAATCTTCTCCACAACCTCTGAAGTATTAACCCCATTTGGGAAAACTGAAATTAGAGAGATAAAAGCAATTTGATTAAATTCATGCAATGAGTAAGTGAGGGATCTGGAACTGGAATCCAGACCTGAATCCTACAATGACTTGAATTCAGTGGGCCAGTTAGACCTTTCAGGAAAAGTGACCTGACCTCTGCAGAGTCTTAGAGGAAGGTACATTTGACCAAAAAAGAACAAGGGCCTTCACAGTTAGTGTCTGAGGTAACAAAGAACTAGCAGGCAGGAGCCTGAGGCTCACCTGCCTACCCAGGAAATGCCTCAAATGCTAGGAGAGGTTACTTCTTCCTTTTGTTACAGCATACAGTGAGCTAAGCAGTTGTCTCTACTATACTCACTTTCCATGTTAACATTTACTTTCTGTTGCCCTGGTGGTCTAACCACGTGAGTTCGTTTTGGGGACAGAAAAAAAACTGCATTCTATAATTCAAATTAAAAGTCCTGTTTCTTTCTGTAAAAGGGCATCTGGATATTAGCATTTCCAATTGTGCCTAGGAGTCAAGAAGTAGATAAACACATAGAGTAGTTGACTTTTCATTATGTCCTTGAGCAGATCATTGCCATGAAAACTTTAGTCCAATTACGGTTTATGCTGCAGACCTAAAGTTCCAATAAAGCTACTAAATTTGTAAAGAAGATTCTGTTTTAAACCTGCTGGAAATTTCAAGCTGGTATCTCCTAGGGTTTCCAAGATACAGTTGTCTCCAAATTGGCCCTTTGTGTTGTGCCCTAGGGCAGCACAGCAGTGCTGCAATTGTGTCTAATTAACCTCCTGCTAAACACAAAATGTCAGAAAGGCAAATCACCAAACTAGAGCAAGAGGCTGGGTTGTTGTTATTTTCAACAAGGGTAGAACTAGATGCTTTAGGTTTTCAGGCAACTACTCAGAAATCTGGTAGGATATTAGCACATTAATATTAGGGCATTTGCATGTCAAAGATGAGATCTGAATAGGTCTTAACTTTGATGAGGTTACAGTTTAAAACCAGTAGCTGAGAAAGATGAAGATTATTATAGGTGAATATTAATTTAAAGGAAAATACTTTTTAACCAAGTTTGGTTCCATGCAAAATTCTATTCTTTGTGTAACTCAAGGTGACTATCATATATCACAGTGGGATTTTTTCTTTATTTAATAATATAGATTATCGGAGGGGGAAGTAAAAGACTTGCATTATAATTCACCTAGTATAGGACAAACTACTCTACAGCAACAACTCCTAAATCACAGAGGTTTTAAATACCAAAGCTTTCTTTTTTTTTTTTTTTTTTTTAAGATTTTATTTTCCCTACATCCAACATGAGGCACAAACTAACAATCCTGAGATCAGGAGTCACATGCTCCACCGAACAGGCCGGACAGACCCCCTCAAAGTTTTATTTTTCAGTAACACTACATTTTCACTGGGTCAGCTGGGACCTACTTCGCAGGAGGTTACATCTCTGTACTGCTGCAACTGACAATTAGTTTTCTATTGTTGTGTATCAAATTACCACAAACTTAGCAGCTTAAAACAATACACACCATCATCTTAAAGGTCATCTTAGAGTCTGTCCACCACCCAGCAAGACAAAAAAAAAAAAAAGAGTAGTGAACATGAGAGGCCATGGACTGGCTCTTAAAGATATATCACCTCCGCTTAGTTTTCATAGGCCATGTCAAGTCAAATAGCTATATCTGTCTTGGAAGATGGGGGCACACAATCCTACGATATGCTTAGAAAGAGGAGAAACGGGGTATCTCAGAGGAGAAACAGGCTCAGTTCATTGAATATCTGACTCTTGATCTCAGCCCAGGTCTTGATCTCAGGATCGTGAGTTCAGCCCCCATATTGGGCTACATGCTGGGCATGGAGCCTACTTGGAAAAAAAGGAAGAAAGTAAAAGTAAGAAGAAACAGAACATTTGCCAATAGTCCCAGTGACAACCACATTTTGTCTATGAAATAAAATCACTTTGGTCTCTGTAGAGGAATTCATCAGTTACAAATAATCCATAAAATAACAGGTTAAAAATTAATCAGGGGCATCTGTGTGGCTCAGTGGGTTAAAGCCTCTGCCTTCAGCTCAGGTCATGGTCTCAGGGTCCTGGGATCAAGCCCCGCATCAGGCTCTCTGCTCAGCAGGGAGCCTGCTTCCTCCTCTCTCTCTCTGCCTGCCTCTCTGACTACTTGTGATCTGTTTGTCAAATAAATAAATAAAAATCTTAAAAAAAAAAATTAATCAAGGGGGCGCCTGCGTGGCTCATTCAGTTAAGTATCTGTTTTCAGTTCAGGTCATGATCTCAGGATCCTGAGATCCAGCCCCACATTGGTCTCCCCACTCGGCAGAGAATCTGCTTCTCCCTCTTCCGTTCCTGCCCTCAAATAAATAAATCTTTAAAAAAAAAATTAACTGGGCACCTGGGTAGGTCAGTTGGTTAAATGTCTGCCTTTGGCTCAGGTTCTGGGAATCAAGTACCACATGGGGCTCCCTGCTCAGCCATAAACCTGCTTCTCCTCCTGTGCCACCCACTGCTTGTGCTCTCTCTCTTTCTCTAATAAATAAAATCTTTTAAAGAAAATTAACAAGAAAATTATACTGTTACACACCATTGTCTTAATTTGGGTTCCCCTAAAAGCAGACCCTGAGATGAGAAATTGAGTATAAGTATTTATTTTAGAAGTGATCACAGGGAGTGAGGATGTGAGAGAGGAAGGGAATAAAGCTAAAAAAGGGTGTGTGTGTGTGTGTGCGCGCACGCACGCGCTATAACAGTTGCTATTGTGGGCAACTGAGCTCCAACCTTCTGGGAATCAATCTACCTTTCTTTCTTTCTCTTTCTCTTTTTTTCTTTCTTTCAAGATTTTATTTATTTGACACAGAGACAGAGAGAGAAGAGAAAGAGAAAGCATGAACAAGCAGGGGGAGTGGCAGAGGGAGAGGGAGAAGCAGGCTCTCTACTGAGCAGAGAGCCCAGTGTGGGAGCTTGATCTTGGGACCCTGGGATCATAACCTGTGCAGAAGGCAGACGCTTAACCAACTGAGTCACGCAGAGGTCCCGCTAAGAATATGTCTAAAGAAATAAAATCTGAAGACTTTTTTAGGATGCCTGGCTTCTAGCTCCAACATATTATTCAAAGAAGCTAAGACTTTTTGAATCTTATTTTCCTCATCTATAAAATTGAGGAAATTTGCTCCAAAATTTTCTTGGGTCTTGTAAAAATAATTTATTTCTGATACATATAAATCATTACATTATTTAATATGAGATCGATTCTACTCTGGTGCCTGAGTCTTTCTGTCATGTTAGAAAGAAACTGAAGTTCCACCATTACAATGTACTATGCCAGACACCTTTAGGCAGACATACGAGTAAGAATCATAACACCTCTCATCAGAAAGGTTATATAGGAGAGACAGACATGTACACCTTTATCCCACTCCCTTCGTCCTCCCCCACCTTAATATCACCCATGTCTGTACTCGGTGTTCAGAAGAAATATCTGCAGCAAAAGATACAATAAAGTGCTATGTAATTCCTCCATTTATCTTTATTGTATCCAGAGAGAAAACATGCTGACATGAAAATCAGTGACAGGTTAACTGTCCCTTTCTCCTCACTAAGGAAATGTTTTAAATGACTTATTAAAAAAATCAAACTTGGACCTCTTGTACTTCCTTTAAGTTAAAATTAGCATAAAGAACTGAATTACAAACAAACGCAGAGCCGTCGGCAAGTTTGACTAACCCCAGAAAACAGTGTCTCAAGTTAGAGAACTTCTGCATGTTGTGGGCAGTGGATGAAACAAAGGGAAAGCAGCTCTGCTTTGTACTCTATGCTGCCTCTCCTCATGAGATTCTCAGTGTTCCCTGGGGTCATGATTCCAGATGTTGAGGTCTTGAGAGTAGACCGCTGAGCAGAGTTTCTCAAGAGATTGGTACCTCCAAGTAGTGTATGGTTGCCAGATTTAGCAAGTAAAAACAGGATGCCTAGTTAATATGAATTTTGGAGAAAAAATAATTGTTTTTAATGAGAGTATGTCCCAAATATTGCATGAGACTTATACTAAAAAATATTTTGTTGTATCTCTGACATTCAAATATAATAAGGCATCTGAGATTTAATTTGGCAACCCTATCCTACGGAGCCTTTCCAAAATTTGTGGAGGGAAACTTTTTCATCACAATGATGGAAGGAGCAGGGATGCTGGATATTATTCATGTATTGGACAATCTTACATAATAGAGAATTGTCTCATAGCCATATGACTTTTGAATATCCCATTGGACACTCATGAAAACAAAGTAAGCTGGGATAGTTTTAATGTACAATGAATGTTTTTCAACATACAATGGAATCCTAAAAATAAGAATGCAGCAAGTATGTAAATCAAGAGATAATTTTACTTTTTGCTTAGTATGTTACCAATAGCCGTTCATAATTCCAGAAAATTGCGTATCACCTTTAGCATCACAGTGGTATTTGAGTCACCAATATGCCACACCTGAATCATTTGTAGCTCTCACCATCATAGAGCTTGTATCTGTGTATGCAAGCACCTGATTCTGATTTTTCATTATTCTTGCAGTATTACTGAGCTCAAGTTCTTACATGTTAAAATATTGTATTATGAATTATTTCCTATTATTTCTCTTTTACATTTAAGTTAGGAAATTATATATTTTGTTCAAAATATTGCAGAGACAGATTATGTTACCTATGAATTTCATCTCACAACACTAAGGAGGCTTAGGTTTGATTGAGTCAATACTCACTGCTTGAGTTACCCCGGATTTTAGATTTGTCTACCTTGCCACATGGGCAAAAAAGAACTTTGAGGGAAGAAAGGTTCTAAAATTTTAATAGAAAAATCAAGATGACATGACTATGCAAACACACTACAACCTCTTCACTTCTCCTTTCCCATCTCTCTAAATCTCTCTAGGAATCACAGATAATCTTGATTCTGCTTTAAAATTTTTTAAATACTAATTTTTTTCAAAGATTTTGGAGAAAAATTACATCATTGTATGTTGATGTATTTCTTTGCATTCATCAAAATTGTGCTATATGAATCCTAGCAGATCTAAATGGAAAAGAAATCAAACCTTGAGGCTATACAAGGTTTATTACTACCAATATTTCTGTCAGCATAAGGAATGATAGTATTGATAAAGGCTTTTTCTGAGTGAATACAATGTCCTACCAAGTAGAAGACAGACCTTGGTCCTAAAGATATACAAACATAATTATTACAATTCACATCCTATGCTATTAAGCAATTTGTCTGGCATTTAGATTTCTATATGGCTCCTTGAAACACCGTTATTATAATAAATAGTATCTGGATATAATCAATGTTGGGGATGCTATGAGACCATCCTCAGGAGAAGGGGAGAAAATGAGTGCTGGTGACCAAGAGGAAAGACAGCAATAAGCATGGTTGTTCTGGTTATGAATTGCGATGTAATAAAGTCCTCTAAAAACTGGTGACTTAAAACAAATCAATTTAATTATATCTCATAATTTGCAGTGGTCACAAATTCAGGTAAGACTCAGCTGGGCAATTCTTTTGCTCCACAAGAAATCCACCTGAGTCACTTAGGTATTCAACTGGAGTTGTTCTGGAAGGTTCAGGCTAACTTCCTTCACATGCTCAATGCCTTGACAAGGAGAGTTTGAAACATAAACATAGCTGGACTTCTTGTCCTCTCCATGTGATCTTTTCTGCAGGGGAACTGGGCTGCTTCCATGGTGATTTCAAGCTGCAAGAGTGTTTCCTATGAAGAAGTAGCTGATCTTTAAGGGACTTGACCCATAAACTAGTGCAGTGTCATTTCTGCCATATTCTATGTTGCACATAGATGGTGCACAGATTCAGAGGGAAGGAAAACAGAGTTTACTTCTCAATGGGAAGAGGATCAAAGAATCTGTGGCCACTTAACTCCAGATTTGAATGAAAAAAGGAGAAAAGCGGGTTGATGGACATACATTACACCACCCCAAATGCCAAGTACAATGTCCATGTAAGAAAGACACTGTAAAAAGAGACAAGAGGGAAAGAGTTAAATGCAAAACAAATAGTAAGGTCACCAGAGGTACTGTTTACTGTAGTTCTGAAGAAGTCTGACAACAGGTTAAATTTATAATGTCATGAAAGATACAACATGATATAACTAATGATAATGTCATACTAGCTAACATTTAAAAATACAACAGGCTCAACTTTGAGATATTGTATATGGATATTTTATTCCCATAAGATTACTTCTCTAAAGGCCCTCTTCAGAATAAGGAAAGAGCACAGCAAAGACCAAAGGTTTAATGTTCCTGTTCAGACTTCCACATTAAGTTCATGAAGTTCACTTCATATAAGAGTGTAAGAGTCAGGTTGTTTAGCGCAAGAAGAAATTGTTGTATTAAATGATGAACACCCAACTTTTGTATCAACATGGATGGGACTAGAAGAGATTATACTGGGTGAAATAAGTCAAGCAGAGAAAGTCAATTATCATATGGTTTCACTTACTTGTGGAACATAAGAAATAATGTGGAGGACATTAGGAAAAGGAAAAGAAAGGTGAATTAGGGGAAATCAGAAGGGGAGACGAATCATGAGAGTCTGTGGACTTTGAGAAACAAACAGGGTTTTAGAGGGGGTGGGGTGGGAGGATGGGTGAGCCTCATGGTGGGTATTAAGGTGGGCATGTATTGCATGGAGCACTGGGTGTGGTACATAAACAATGAGTCTTGGAACACTGAAAAAAATAAAATAAAAAAAAAATTTTTTTAATTTAAAATTAAATAAAAATAAGATATGTATACCATAAATAAATAAATAAATGAGCCTGAACTTAGTAAAATCAAAAAGAATAGAGGCTATAAAGTAGACCACAGAACAGTAAGAATACAGATGTGATTGTTTTGTCAAGAACTGGGGACGTGTTATGCCACTCGCACAGTGACCTAGGTCTTTATATGTGTACGCTGCAGACATGAGGCTTCTGGGCAGAGAAAAGAATCCTCTATTGATACAACCAGATCAACAACCAGAATAACATTACAGTGTCTGTCCCCCACACCGATTTCCCAGACTTCTCAATGACAGCCTTGGAATCTTTTAACTTGGGGGGAGTGGGGCAGAGAATAATGGATTTTCTCCATGTATACACAGGAGAGAAGCAGCTGCCTCTATGCCATTCCCCAAATAAGAAAGTTAAAAAACAAAAAAAATTCTGATTCTTCGGAAAAAATTCTGATTTAAAAAACAAAAAAAATTCTGATTCTTCGAATCCAAATGCTGGGTTCTCACCCTGTTTGGTCTGTAAATAAAATCTTTCTAGGTGTTAAAAAGCCTGGAGTGTTCCAATTTAGAGAGGTCCTGCCTCCATCTCTTTTTATACATAAATTCCTAGGAGCTAACCTAGGTGGCTACCTCAGGATGTTTGACTTTGGGGGATTAATAAGAGAAGTTTTATTATCCTTTCTGATCAGGGCTGTTAGCTACATCATTAGAAAAATAAATGGCTACAGATCTAATCCTTATGGCATGCGAAAACATATCCAGGGGAAGTGAAAGCCAATATTCTCAATCTTTGTATCTTTTACATTTCTGTGTCTCAGGAGACTCCAGCTTTTTGAATGAGCACTGAGGAATCCAGGAAGTTTTATTTCCCCACAATGATATAACAGTGGTTTCCCGACACACAGAATATCAATAGCATTTGTTAGTCTGAGGGTGAAAGTGGAAGTTGAGAGGCCATGCATATTTAGGAATAGCAAGACTAAGATCTATATGGTGCCCAAGTTGATCAATTTTTATTGCTTTTAGATACATGTACAAGTGACATGATCACAATGACTTAAGTAAATAGGGGTTATTTTTCCTCTCTAACAAGAAGTTTGAAGATAAGTAGTTCATCAGCAGTCCAGACTCCTCCTGGCATCCTATTGCACTCTTAGCTTATGGCTTGCCAGTTATAAGATGGGTACTCTACCTATTAGCAACATGAATGCACTTCAATAAGCAAGAAGGAGAAAAGGCAAAAGCAAACGTACATGTCAGCTTTTTATTTTTTTAACTCCTGCAAACAAAAACCGCTGAGAAACTTATCCAATTATTTCCATTTATATATTTTTTCCCATTTATATCTTATTGCCCATCACTAAGTAAAAGGAAATCTGAAAAGATGAATATTGATACTAATCACACTGGTATCCTGAACAAACTGGGTTTCTTTTAGCAGGAAAGACCAGAGGAAGAGCTATTAGAACAGCAATCCCCCCATCCACATCCCCTAGGCCTGTCTCAGGAAAGAATGTAAGACTAAAAAATCCCAGGTGGCTTGGAAGTAGGCTGAATAGTGAGAAGTTCTCCGGCCCACCTGGCTGTCTCAATCTGTGAAAGGAGATTTCCTTTCAGTGTGCTAGGATTGTCACAGGGTAGATGGAGTTCGGTAGCAAGGCAGGGGTTGTATGTTTAAGCAGAGAGAAGACCTAAGCACAATATGGTGGTCATGCACAAGTTTATGCCTCCCTTAAGTGGTACTGAGCAGGGCCATAAAGGCCAGAGGAATGAAAGAGACACCAGTTGGTGTGAGGAGATGTAGAAGACATGGACCCAGTCACCAGAGGTTCTGGCAGGGACAACAAACATCAGCATCATATTTCTGTCCAAGTTCCCCAAGCAGGTGTGATCAGATACATCAGCAGCAGATACGGTGCTTCAGAGGCCAATCCCTAAAGAGCCAAAGGAAGCTTCTGAAGAGCCGAGGCTGGTCTGTAGACTAGACATGCTACCTGACATAATAGTACATATTGGGGAATGGAAAGAAAGGCTACAAACTTTGAATTGTGTGACTCTAAATTCTGATCTGAATATAATTAGCTGAGAGACTAAATTTTAAATTGAATGTGACTAAATAACCTTTAACCTGCAAAATCAAGATCATTTTTCTCAACATCTGAAGAAATGGTGAGTGGAGATAGGATAGGGTCCTAAGAAAGTTGAATTAAATCATGGAGATACAAAAAAAAATGCATTTTTGCATACTTCCGTGGTATATAAATTTAAAATCTATGGTCATAGGCAGACTTATGGTTATGGCGTAAAAGTTATTAAAAGTTAGAAATAAGGGACCATTTCTGATATCTAAGCAAAGTGTCATGATTAGGCTAATTCCTTTATTCAAGGCACAAACAATGACTGAACTTCCCACGAAGAGATGCAATGCGCCATGCTGGTGGCCTGATTTGAACTACTACAACAGTGGAGCTACAGACTGTCTCTGGGACTTCCTAAGCATGAGAGAAGGGGCTCCGTAAAGGTGAGTGAAGCACGACAGCTTCTTCATGTTCAGGTTCTGAGTCAGGTATGCATTAGACTGAGGAATTCTTAGCAGTTTGGGGTAAGTTTGAGGGCTAGACTACCTGAAAAGAAAAGAACCAGAATATTCCTCAGAACTTGACTGTCACTGGAGAATTTGTAAGAAATTCTCAGGAGGAAATGATAGGAAAGGGAGATGATAAGTTAAGTAGTAGTTAAGTAGTAAGTTAAGTAGTAATAATAATTATGAATACTTATAACAGCTATTATTGGCTGTGAATTTCTATTTCGCGGGAAACATGAAAAATAGTTTATTATCTTCAATTCTCACAATTCTTGCAGGGTAGGTATTTTTATCCTCAATTTTGCATACAAGGAAACAGACTCAGGGAGATCAAGGCATTTTCCTAGGGCTACACAGTCAGTATCCATCAGGACTTAAACCCAGGTCAGTGAGTCTGATACCCAAGCAGGGCTCTTTTCACTGTGCTGTGCCTACTGCACATAAACAGGGAAAACAGTCTTTGGCCATTTACCCAAACCTTCTCACTCTAAAAATGGAAAAAGTTCTTAGACACAAGCAGTGGGGTTTTACCCCATGTCCCTGATATCCCATCTCCCATTCCTGCCAAAAAGTCTATAGCTTAAGGTTCCCCAAACTTACATGTGTTCCAACAAAACCTGGGTGTATAAATAGGAAGAACGGGATCTTTAACAGACAGTTTTGTGGTAAAAAACAAAAGACTTTTGATTCCTAAAAGATGTTCAGTCTTCCTAGTGTAAACACAGTGAACTTTCTGGGATTCATAACCAATTACATATGCATTTGGGATTTTTCCATTACATTCTTTGAGCTACTCCCTCTTAACCTCATAACAAGTGATGTCAACCCTGGAGGGAGACCAGGGAGCACAGGGATTTCATGTGTCTTAAATCTGTATCTAGATTACAATGTTGTAACTAAGTCACATTACAGTATTTGCAAATATTCAACTCATTGTTTTCTTTGGATCACTGGAGTGCAGTACTAAAATAATCCAAATTTCAATTTTTGGTTTATTTCTCAGAATAGAATTCATTATGTCCAGAGCTTTATGGGTCCCTTTAGGAACACAAGGGCAGATCTCATTCTACTTACCACAAAGGAAACCAACAATTAAAGACAACCTGTGGCTTGCCTCTCCTATATCTAACTTCCTCCTTTGGTCCAAATTTCTAAGGATTCCCTGGGGTGAAAAGATAGAGAAGCTTGGACAGAAAGGAGAGAATGACAGTGCAGTTTATGTCACTAGCCTACCCAACACAAGAGGATCCAAATCTTGAGAAATTATCATCCCAATACCTCGTGCTTTTCAAATACAAAGAAAATAGAAAAAACAAAAGTGGTATTTATTGACATGTTTCATCAATTAAAC